>NC_133362.1:351659-479546 GCF_049309525.1 Garra rufa
CACATTGGCACCTGTGAGAGGTGATGCCGGAGCAAACGCACGCGTGTATAGACTGTTTCGCTTTTAATTGAAATGCCAGAATTGATCATGCGTGTTACTGTATGGAAATGCAGAACGTTTTTGTGCTCCTTCTGCCGCAGCAGGAGATATTTTAAAGGAGTTTCTGATTTTAACCTTAGTAGCTGAAGTGGTTTGGTTCATTTCCAGGAGTTGGTTCTTTTAAAAGAGTGCATTCAGTGGTTTGTGTGCGGCAATATTCTCGAGTGTTTATGAAAGACCTTGATCTCTGATCTTCTGCTCTGTAGACGTCTCATCCTTCAGTGTGCATCTGTAGGATTTTGTCAGCGGGTGGAAAAGGTGCATTTGATCACTTTGTAGTTATTTGAGAATCATTAATGTCATTCATTAAAGCAAAAGGAACCCGTATCAAGCATTGAGTACAGTGCCTTGCAAAAGTATTAATTTTTTTCACGTTTTATGTTAAACTGCTTTAAATTACTGTGTTTTCCACATCAGTCTACATCTCATACACCATAATGACAAAGCACAAAACAGGTTTGTAACAACTTTGCAAATTTTTTAGAAAGATCCCGTTGCATAAGTATTCATACCCTTTTCTGGGACACTCGAAATTTAGCTCAGGAGCATTCATATTGCTTCTAGATGTTCCTACACTTGGAGTGGAGTTAAACTGTGGCAAATTCATTTGAATGAGTCTGATTTAGAAAGACACACACCTCTCAGAAAAGGTCTAACAGCTGAAAATGCATATCAGAGCAAAAACCAAGTCCTGAGGTGAAGATAACTGCCTGTAGAGCTCAGTGACAGACTTGCGTTAAGGCGATGATCTAGAGAAGAGTTCAGAAACAAATCTGCTGCATTGAAGGTTGACAGAAGCATTCTCCATAATGGAAGACGACTGGAACAACTAGGACTCTAGAAAATGTCTGCCAGCCCCCATCCAAGCTGACAGAGATGGAGAGGTGAAAAGATGAGGCAAAGAATGGCAGATAATTGCCAAATGCAGATGTGCAAAACTTGTCACATCAGACCCAAAAAGACTTGAGGCTGTAAAGGTGCTTCAACTATGCACTGAGTTAAGGATATGAATACTTATGCAATGCACTTATTTCAGTGTTTTATTTTTAATAATTTGTAAAATTTGCAAATCTGGTTTTTGCTTTGTCATTATTATGGTGTATTTAGTGTAAATCGATGTGGGGAAAAACTAATTTAAGGCAGTTTAACATAATGCTGCAACAAAACAAAATGGGAAAAAATGAAGGGGTATGAATACTTTTGCAAGGCACTATACATATACAGTAAATCCACATACTTTCCAGAAGGCCAGCAGTTCACTAAAGATGTTTTTTATTGGTCTTATGAAGTATTCTAATTTGTAGAGTTGTGTTTGCCGAGTGAATTGGTGGGTTTTTGTTAAATGTGAGCCAAATCATCACAGTTTAAAAAAGAACCAAAGACTTAAACTACTTCAGTCTGTGTGCGTTGAATTTATTTAATACACAAGTTTCACAATTTAGTTGAATTTCTGAAATAAACGAACTTTTCCATGACATTCTAATTTATTGAGATGTACCTGTACTTGTGTACATTAAAAAAATGCTTTTGAATAACATTAAAACAGGAAAATATTGATTTGTTTAGTTAGTTATTTAGTTTTTGTTTATTTTTTATGTTTTTGAATATCACCAACGACAGGAAAAGTTATTTAATTATTTATTTATTTTAATTGTATGCTTTTGAATAACATAAAAAAGGGAATAATTATTTATTTATATATTTATTTGTTTTAAATATAATCATAGACTGGGAAAATATTTCGATATTTTAGCTGTTATTTGTTTTGTTTATTTGTTTATTTATTTATTTGTTTTTATGCTTTTGAATAATGTTAAAAGAGGAAAATATTAAAGTTAAAATTAGTTTAATAATTTTAGTTCTTGTTTATGTTTTTGAATATCACCACACTCAAAGGCATTTATTTATGCTTTTGAATAACATAAAAACAGGGAAATATTTGTATTTATTTTACAAAATATAATCAAAGACTGGAATTTAGACATATCTAGATATTTTATCTATTATTTGTTTAATTTGTATTTTTTTATTTTTTTGTAAAAACATTAAAAACAGGAAAATATTGATTGATTATTTATTTTTGTTTAGTTTGTTAGTCATTTAGTTAGTTATTTAGTTTTAGTTTATTTTTTATGTTTTTGAATATCACCAAAGACTGGAACAGTTATTTATTTATTATTGCTTTTGAATATAATCGTGGACTGGAAAAAATATTTAGATATTCTAACTGGGTCATTCCAGCTGAAATGGTCCCCACCTGACCCCCTCAGATTTGTCTGAAAAAAATCTATGTGATGGGTAATATGCCCAATAGATCATATACAAAATTTCAGATCTCTACTGTGCATACTTTTTTTTTTTACAAAAATCTGTAAAAAAAAAAAAAAAAAAAAAAAAAAGTTTTTTTTTTTTACCCCGTTTTGGCATCGCAGCCTGAGTGACCATGTTCGGACTGAAATATCTCCAGAACTAGTTGTGCCAGGTCCATGAAATTTTCTGGGCTAAGAGTCTTAGTCCAGAACTGCATGAATTACAACTCACAGCATTGTTACTGAATTTACACCTGAATGCTGGCCCTCTACTTTTCTTTGAAACTATTACTTTAAGGGTTTTCAGATGTCCATAGAAACCTCAATTTTAAATGTATAAGCATTAAACTTGGTAAATGGTCTGATATGTACCATGTCTTTCACATCCTTTGATATCAGACAATAGAGTCTTATGGATGTTGAGATATTAAGATCCAAAAATTGAAAAAAAAAAACTCATTTACATCAATGTTCAGAGCAATATTTCCCATGAATGACACCAGGTGTGAACATGAAACTTTTTTTTTTTGAAAGAGCATATTGTTATTGATAAAATATAAAAAAAAAAATAGGATGGGGTTTTGCCTCATTTTTCTGTAATGATTTACTTGTGTCATTTCCGGTCAAAAAAAAAAACTTGCTGGTTGAGTAAAAGTAACTTTAAGTCAGAATTTGCCAGGGGTATGAATCATTTTGGGCTTGATTGTATATATGTGACCCTGGACCACAAAACCAGCCATAAGGTTAACTTTGACAAAACTGAGATATATACATCATATGAAAGATCAATAAATAAGCTTTCTATTGATGTATGGTTTGTTAGGATAGGACAATATTTGGCTGAGATACATCTATTTGAAAATCTGGAATCTGAGGGTGCAAAAAAATCAAAATACTGAGAAAATCACCTTTAAAATTGTCCAAATTAAGTTCTTAACAATGCATATTACTAATTACTAAAATTACATTTTGATATATTTACAGTAGGAATTTTACTAATCTTCATGGAACATGATCTTTACTTAATTTCCTAATTATTTTTGGCATAAAAGAAAAATCAATAATTTTGACCCATGCAATGTATTTTTGGCTATTGCTACAAATATACCCCAGCGACTTAAGACTGGTTTTGTGCTCCAGGGTCACATATAATCAAAGACCGGAAAATTTTTTTTTTAGATTTTATTTGTTTTATTTTTTATGCTTTTGAGTAAGGTTAAAAACAGGGAAATATTATTAAATTTTTGTTTATTTTTTTATGTTTTTGAATATCACCAAAGACTGGAAAAGTTACGTACTTATTTACTTAAGATTTGTTATTCTTTTGAAAAAAAAAAAAAAAAAATATATATATATATATATATATATATGGAAAATATTTCACTATTATATTTTAGCTCATTTATTTTCATTCATATTCAATTACTTATTTTTTTTTGTTTTGTTTTTGAGTATCACCCAAGAATGATATTTAAATATTATGTTTTAGCGTTATTTAATGCATACATTTTTTATATTTAATTTTAAACGTGATTTAAAATACAGTCAAATCCTGGAAAATGTTCAGATATGTTTCAGCAATTATTTATTAATTCAGTATTTAGTTAATTTTTAAGATAGTATATTTATTGATTTATACTTTGTTTTAATAAAAAGTGAATAATTAAAGGCTTTTTTTGTTTTAACTTTATTTATTTATGTACATTTTTGAATATGAATATGATGAAAGACTAAAATAATATCTTATGTTGGATATTATATTTGAGCTATCCCTCCAAAGTCCAAGTCCAAGTCGTCACCTATTTCCTGTCCTCGAACAGGAAGCGGGGCTCATTATTTGTCTTCCAGCGCTGTGAACGCTCCATCACGAGGGATTTGGTGGCGCTATCACAGGGGTCACGCTAGAGGAGACGACCGCCTCTTTGTAGCTTTTTGAATGATTACTGAAGCCGTCCCAGCGAACACAGAGGAGATAAAAAACGGCGGCTCATCAACAACGAGCCACCAAGGACCGCCGGGCCTCTTCCCGCTCCAGACTCCGACGGCCTTTATTGCTCCGGCACGCAAGGTCAAGCTCTCAAACACGCGCTCAGCCGCAGATATACGACTGTCCTCACTCTCAATCATCACATAAAGGCGGTTGATTAGCGTATGCTCTGTTTTGCATTAGCTCTGCATATGTTGAAAGGTTTGGCGGCGGTGTTGAGGGTCAGGGACGAGGCGATGCGGCGTGAGAGGAATAAAGTGCTGTGTTTCATCTGTTCAGACCTGCAGCTACAGTCGTCACACACAGATTGTTCATGTGCAGCTGGAGATTTGTTCAGAAAAAACACTTCTTATCAGCACTTATGGAGCATTTGCATTATCATGAGTTCATATCGAGTCTCATTCTATCGGTTATATGCACATATTATTATATTGTTTCAGTTTTTCTTCGTCTGAAAAAGGAACTAAATGCTTTAATCAGTAATATTAATGACATATAATCATGATATTAATTAGTTCTAACCTGTTTAATCATTACATTACTCAAATATAATCAAGATACCAATCAAAATTAGTTCTAATATTTATTTCATGATATGAATCAAAATTTTAGCATTATATTGAACCCATATAATCATGATATGAATCATCTTTCTAATATTTTATCATTATATTAAGGATATATATTCATGATATTAATCATACTTCTAATGTTTTATCATGATTTTATTAAAATATAATATTGTAATATTTTTGTCATGATATTAATTAAATATAATCATGATATTAATCACAATTATGTTTTATCATTATATTAATCAAATATAATAAAGATATTAATCATTAATAATTGTAATATTTTGTCATGTTATTAATCAAATATAATCCTGATATTAATCATAATTCTGATGTTTTATTATATTAATCTCAAATCTAATATATTGGAACATGATATTAATCAAACATAATCAAGATATTAATCATAATTAATTCTAATATTTATTTCATGATATGAATCAAAATTTTAGCATTATATTGAACCCATATAATCATGATATGAATCATCTTTCTAATATTTTATCATTATATTAAGGATATATACTCATGATATTAATCATACTTCTAATGTTTTATCATGATTTTATTAAAATATAATATTGTAATATTTTTGTCATGATGTTAATTAAATATAATCATGATATTAATCATAATTAATTATATGTTTGTCATGATATTAATCTTAATTCTGATGTTTTATCACAATATTGATTAAATATAATCAAAATATTAATCGTAATTAATTAATATTTTTGTCACGATATTAATCAAATATAATAAAGATATTAATCTTAAATAATTATAATATTTGTCATGATTTTAATGAAATATAATCACAATTTTAATCACAATTAATTCAAATATTTTTGTCATGATATTAATCAAATATTATCATGATATTAATCATAATTCTTATGTTTTATCATCATATTAATCAAATATTATCAAGATGTTAATCGTAAATAATTCTAATATTTTTGTCATGATATGAATCATAATTCTGACATTTTATCATCATATTATATTAATAATCATATTAATAATCAAGCATAATCATATTAATCAAATATAACCATGATATTAATAATAAATCAAATTTTTTGTTATGATATTAATTAAATATAATCATGATATTAATCACAATTCTGTTTTATCATTATATTAATCAAATATAATAAAGATATTAATCATAAATAATTGTAATATTTTGTCATGTTATTAATCAAATATAATCCTGATATTAATCATAATTCTGATGTTTTATTATATTAATCTCAAATCTAATATATTGGAACATGATATTAATCAAACATAATCAAGATATTAATCATAATTAATTCTAATATTTTTGTCATGGTACTAATCAAATATAATCATGATATTAATCACAATTTGAATGTTTTATTGTGATATTAATCACAAATCTATGTTCATAGCATGTCGTTAACATGTTTCTAGCATGATTAACACCTTACTAGCATGTGATTAACATGTTAGTAGCATGATTAGCATGCTGTTAACGTGTTGCTAGCATGTCTAGCATGTTCATAGCATGTCATTAACATGTTTCTAGCATGATTGCAAGTTATTAGCATGATCAACATTTTGCTACCATGTTTCTAGCATGATTAACACCTTACTAGCATGTGATTAACATGTTACTAGCGTGATTAACATGCTGTTAACGTGTTGTTAGCAAGATTAGCATGTTCATAGCATGTTGTTAATATGTTTCTAGCATGATTGCAAGTTATTAGCATGGTCATAGCATGGTTAGCATGTTAGCATGTTTTCATGCATGATGAACATGTTACTAGCATGTTCCTAGCATGTTGTTAACATGTTTCTAGCATGATTAACACCTTACTAGCATGTGATTAACATGTTACTAGCGTGATTAACATGCTGTTAACGTGTTGTTAGCAAGATTAGCATGTTCATAGCATGTTGTTAATATGTTTCTAGCATGATTTGCAAGTTATTAGCATGATCATAACATGATTAGCATGTTGTTATTATGTTTTCATGCATGATTAACAAGTTACCAGCATGTGATTAACATTACTAGCGTGATTAACATGCTGTTAACGTGTTGCTAGCAAGATTAACATGTTCATAGCATGTTGTTAATATGTTTCTAGCATGATTGCAAGTTATTAACATGATCATAGCATGATTAGCATGTTATCATGCATGATTAACACGTTACTAGCATGTGTTTAACATGATTAACATGTTACTAGCATGATTAGCATGTTCCTAGCATGTTGTTAACATGTTTCTAGCATGATTTGCAAGTTATTAGCATGATCATAGCATGATTAGCATGTTGTTATGTTTTCATGCATGATTAACATGATACTAACATGAAGTAATTAACGTGTTTTTAACATGATTAACATGTTATTAGTATGATTATCATGTTAACATGTTTCTAGCCTGCTTAGCATGCTGTTAACATGTTGTTAGCATGATTAGCATGTTCTTAGCATGTTGTTAACATGATTTGCATGTTATTAACATTATCATAGCATGATTAACATGTTGTTAGCATCTTTCTATTATGATTAAGATGTTAGCATAATTACAAAGTTACTAGTATGTTGCTAACATAATTTTAATATGATTGGCATGTTGTTAGCATGACTAGCATGATGTTAGCATGTTACTAGCATGTTGTTAGCATGTTTCTATCATGATTAACATGTTAACAATTCTAACATGATTGGCATATTACTAGGATGTTGTTAGCATGATTACCGTGTTACTAACATGTGGTTAGCATGATTAGCATGTTACTAGCAGGAGTCTAACATTGGTTAGCAAGTTAGTAGCATATTGCTAGCATGTTTCTATCATGATTAGCGTGTTACTAGCATGTTGTTAGCATGATTAGCTTGTTATTAGCATGTTAGCTTGATTAACATTCTATTAGCATTTTGTTAACGTCATTTGCAAGTAAATGAGTCTAACATGATTAGCATATTACTAGCATGATTAACATGTTACTAGCATGTTGCCAGCATGATTAGCAAGTCTGAATGATTAAATGGATTAGAGAAGAGAAGCTTGATTGAGTCTCAAGGCATTGTGGGAGTTTTGACAGTTGGAGTTTGAAAAGTCTTGGCTCATTTGAACAGTCCTTCAGTGAAAGTCTATGGAATTTTCCCCAGTTTTTAAATGTAACTTTTTTAGGAAAAAAATCGGATCAGTTAGAAAAGATAAAGCACACTTGGTCAGATCAGCTAATTATATTTGCATTTCTAGCCTTCCATAATTATGTAAACATGCAAATATGCATCTGCTTTGGTAATTAATTGAACACCTCCGAATCGATTCAGGTGGAGTCTGTCTGCGTCTGGATCGCTGGATTCACTGAACTTATCGACAGAATCCAGTTGGAGATATCAAGGCTTTAATCATCACTGTTTCTCTGGAGCGCTGCGTTTTTATAGAGGCTCCCGTAAAGTGGATAAATGTAGAAAGATGTCTCATTATATTCAGTAATAACCTCAGCAGTCTCCAATTACAGGAGTCTGCTGCTGAATAAATCACACTGTGTGTTTAGATCAGGCAATGAAAGGGCAGCAGACTGTGGCCTTCCTGCATCTGTTTCTCTCCAGACTCTGTTTGTTGCTCTGTGAACGAACTCTGATACACCAGGACCAGTCTCAGTTCACCCAAAAAAAATGATCATTCTGTTTTCATTTGCCTGAAATTTTGAGAAATGCCTCAATGAAAGCCACTGGGGTTTAATGTTACTTGGTTCTTCTGAGTATCTTTTGCAGATGGAAGAACGCTGCACTCTTAAAAATGTATAAAATTGGGTATTAATAAGACAGATTTTTTTTTCACAGGTGTAAAAAAATTATTTACCTGATTTTTAATGGAAATTTCCATAAAATTACAAGTACATTATTATTATTAGGTTGGCTTGAAAAAGACTGCTACTTAAGCTTTTTATTATTATTCCTCTTGGACTAAATTTCTGAATGCTCCTCCTCCTAGAGCTTTCAAGCTAGAACCACCAAAGTCAGACCAGCTCTTCAGACTGATCTGACTTAGTGTGCGGTATATTTTCAGACTGATCCGACTTATAGTTTTTATAAAATTGAAGATTAAATATCATCAAAATCCCATAGATTTACATTGACGAATGTTGGAAATGAGCCAACACTATTTAAACTCCAACTGTCAAAATTCAAATTTAAACTGCCAGAATCCCTTGAGCCTAAATGCTAGTAGATTAACATGCTAGTAGCTTGCTAATCATGCTAGAAACATGCTAGTTACTTGTCAGTCATGCTAATGACATGTAAATAATATGCTAGTCATGCTAGAAACATGTTAGCGACTTGCTAATCATGCTGGAAACATGCTAGTTACTTGTCAGTCATGCTAATGACATGTAAATAATATGCTAGTCATGCTAGAAACATGTTAGCGACTTGCTAATCATGCTGGAAACATGTTAACAACTTGCTAATCATGAAAGAAAAATGTTAGCAAATTGCTAATAATGTTACAAACATGTTAACTTGTTAATCATGTTAGAAACAATAGAAACGTGCTAGCAACTTGCTAATAATGCTAGAGACATGCTAACAACTCGTTAATCATGTTAGAAACATGCTGGAAATATGCTAGCAACTTGCTAATTATGTTGGGAACATGTTAACAACTTACTAATCATGAAAGAAACATGTTAGAAATGTGCTAGCAACTTGATAATGCTAGAACCATGCTAACAACTTGCTAATTGTGTTAAAAACATGTTAGAAACATGCTAGTAACTTGCTAATCGTGCTAGAAAAATGTTAGCAAACTTACTAATCATGACAGAATCGTGTTAGAACTTGCTAATAATGCTAGAAACATGCTGACAACTTGCTAATAATGTTAGAAACATGCTAACAACTTGCTAATCATTTTAGAAACATATTAGAAATATGCTAGCAACTTGCTTATTGTGTTAAAAGCATGTTAAAAACGTTAGAAACATGCTAGTAACTTGCTAATAATGTTAGAAACATGCAAACGACTTGCTAATCATTTTAGAAACATATAAAAACATGCTAGCAACTTGCTAAAAATACTAGAAACATGCTAGCAACTTGCTAATCATGAAAAAACATGTTAGAAACATGGTAACAACTTGCTAGTTAGCCTAGAAACATGTTAAGAATTCATTAATCATGTTAGAAACATGCTGGAAACATGCTAGCAACTTGCTAATTATGTTGGAAACATGTTAGAAACGTGCTTGCAACTTGATAATGCTAGAACCATGCTAACAACTTGCTAATCGTGTTAAAGACATGTTAGAAACATGCTAGTAACTTGATAATCATGACAGAATCATTTTAGAAACGTGCTAGCAACTTGCTAATAATGCTAGAAACATGCTAACAACTCGTTAATCATGTTAGAAACATGCTGGAAATATGCTAGCAACTTGCTAATTATGTTGGGAACATGTTAGCAACTTACTAATCATGAAAGAAACATGTTAGAAATGTGCTAGCAACTTGATAATGCTAGAACCATGCTAACAACTTGCTAATTGTGTTAAAAACACGTTAGAAACATGCTAGTAACTTGCTAATCATGCTAGAAACATGTTAGCAACTTACTAATCATGAAAGAAACATGTTAGAAACGTGCTAGCAACTTGATAATGCTAGAACCATGCTAACAACTTGCTAATCGTGTTAAAACATGTTAAAAAACATGTTAGCAACTTGCTAATCATGCTAGAAACATGCTAGTAACTTGCTAATCATGACAGAATCATTTTAGAAACGTGCTAGCAACTTGCTAATAATGCTAGAAACAGGCTAACAACTTGCTAATCGTGTTAAAACATGTTAAACACATGTTAGAAACATGCTAGTAACTTGCTAATCATGTTAGAAACATATTAAACATGCTAGAAACTACTTTTTTAATCAGAATTCTTTGATGATTAAAAAGTTAAAAAGAACAGCATTTATTTAAAATGTAAATCTTTTCTAATAAAATAGCCAATATAAACTTGAATTGTGAGTGAAAAAGTCTGAAATTAATAGTTTTTTTATTGCATAGCTTTCATAGATTTATAAAATAAAAATAAAAATATTTTGAAAATATAATGATTAAAATACATGAAATCAAAAAGTTACAAAAACATTTTCATTTCTGCATGACTGACAAATATGCATCACATTAAGTTTATTAGTTTGTCTGCGATGCATAAAACATAATGCATAAATTTTACATTTTGGCCTAAAAGTGTTTTTCTGAGCTCAGAATGAAATCGCAGCATCTCGGCTTGAGCTCAGAGGCCTTTTAGTCCCCAGAGAGTGGTGAAATTTCAAGATCAATTTGAGCATGTTTGATATGTCAATAGGGAAAGTGAAAAAGCCAGTCAGACGGATTGATGCGAGGGTCCGCCGCCGGCTGGAGGATGAGCGTTATCAGCCGAGCTAGCCGTGACATCTATTACGCTCGTGTGTTCTCCATTTACCATCTGATAGATTCCCCATATTTGTCTGTGCAAAATCAGCTGTGCGGAAAGTTATACGGCCATTACAGACGTGACCCTCGCTGCGACTGAATCAGCCCCAAACTAGAGATCGAAAACATGCAGAAATGTGTCAGAGAGGCCTCTAACGCACACAGATAAACGCGTTCACGCCGCGCTGGCGTTCTAAGAGCGCGCGGATGTTCATTTCAAGCCTCAGTCATTTTGCAGAGTTTTACTCCTTGGAGGTCAGAAAAACAATTAAGGAGGTGTAATAGGAGCAGAAGGAGGAGAGGAGATGATGTTGAATTGATGGTACACGAGCGGCGGAGCATTCAAGACGGATGGGCTGTTAAACTGGTGTGTAATGGCTCTTCCTTTTATAGTGTGTGTCTTGTGTTTGTGTGCACTGAAGCCAGTTGAAATGTGAAAACAGGTTGTTGTGCACCAGAAGAGAAGACATGCACTCTGTTATTAGTGTTTGCAAGGTGCTCAATGCATCAAAAACAAGCTTTTTCAAAGATTGCGAAGATGCATATGAATGGTCATGGAAAAAAAATTGTTTAAGATGCTTTTATCGAAAGAGTTGTTTTATGCTTATTCTGCAAGCATTTACAGTATGCATTGCTTTTATTCAGTGTGACTTTTTTTTTTTTTTTTTTTTTGTATGAAGTGGTATTTGACAACTGCATATATATAAGGTCCAAAGGTTGACACAAAGTTGAAATGTGAAAACAGGTTGTTGTGTTTGCAAGGTGCACAATGCATCAAAAACAAGCTTTTTCAAAGATCACAAGGATGCGTATAAATGTGCATGGAAAAAATGCGTATTTTGGCATTTGATTTATGCATTTGGCAGATGCTTTTATCCAAAGAGACTTGTTTTATGCTTGATTCAATTGAGAGACCTTTATGCATTGCTTTTATTCAATGTGATTTGTTTTTGAATGAAGTGGTATTAGCTAAGTATTTGACAACTATTGTGTTTATTTAACAACTGCATATATTTGCAGGTTTGTAGTTGATGCAAAGCTTGTCCAAAGGTTGACACAAAGTTGAAATGTGAAAACAGGTTGTTGTGCACCAGAAGAGAGGACATGCACTCTGTTATTAGTGTTTGTAAGCTGCTCAATGCATCAAAAACAAGCTTTTTCAAAGATTGCGAAGATGCATATGAATGTGCATGGAAAAAAATGTGTTTAAGATGCTTTTATCCAGAGAGTTGTTTTATGCTTATTTCTGCATGCATTTACAGTATGCATTGCTTTATTTCAGTGTGACTTTTTTTTGTATGAAGTGGTAGTAGCTAAGTATTTGATAACTATTGTTTATTTAACAACTGCATATATATAAGGTCCAAAGGTTGAAATGTGAAAATAGGTTGTTGTGTTTGCAAGGTGCACAATGCATCAAAAACAAGCTTTTTCAAAGATCACAAGGATGCGTATAAATGTGCATGGAAAAAATGCGTATTTTGGCATTTGATTTGCATTTGGCAGATGCTTTTATCCAAAGAGACTTGTTTTATGCTTGATTCTGCATACAACTCAAATTTAGCATCAATTGAGAGACCTTCATGCATTGCTTTTATTCAGTGTGACTTGTTTTTGTATGAAGTGGCATTAGCTAAGTATTTGATAACTAGTGTGTTTATTTAACAACTGCATATATTTGCAGGTGTGTAGTTGACATAAAGCTTGTCCAAAGGTTGACACAAAGTTGAAATGTGAAAACAGGTTGTTGTGCACCAGAAGAGAAGAAATGCACTCTGTTATTAGTGTTTGTAAGGTGCTCAATGCATCAAAAACAAGCTTTTTCAAACATTGCGAAGATGCATATGAATGTGCACGGGGAAAAAATTCTATTTAAGCATTTGCATTTATGCATTTGGCAGATGCTTTTATCTAAAGAGACTTGTTTTATCCTTATACTCCATGCAGATTTTATAAGCTCAACATTTTTTGAATGCATTTATGCATTGCTTTTATTCAGTGTGACTTAAGTATTTGATAATTGTTGTGTATGTTTTTTCGCAGCTGCATATACGGTTGTGCTCAAAAGTTTACATTAGTTCATTGGTGTGAGAAGATGGATCTCAAAATCATACATTGACTTTTGGATAGGGTTCAAATATACAGAAGATGCTGGAAAACAAAAGAATGTGCAAGAGTTGGAGGATTTTTTAGTTTAAAAGCAGGGACTCATTATTTTGGCCACCTCTGTATGCAGGTGACACAAAGCATGTCCGAACATTGACACAACGTTTTTAGATTAAAATGCATATGAATGTGCAAGGAAAAATGTGTATTTGGCATTTGCATTTATGCGTTTGGCAGATGCTTTTATCCAAAGAGACTCAAAATTAACATCATTTGAGAGACTTTTTGGAATGCATTTATGCAATGCTTTTATTCAGTGTGACTTGTTTTTGTATGAAGTGGTATTAGCTAAAAAAAAATTATTGTAGCTTTTGCATTTATGCATTTGGCAGATGCTTTTATCCAAAAAGACTTGTTTTATGCTTATTCTGCATGCAACTCAAATTTAGCATCATTTGAGAGACATTTTTGCATTGCTTTTATTCAGTGTGACTTGTTTTTGTATTTTGTATTTTGTATTTAAGTATTTGATAACTAGTGTGTTTATTTAACAGCTGCATATATATGCAGGTGTGTAGTTGACATAAAGCTTGTCCAAAGGTTGACACAAAGTTGAAATGTGAAAACAGGTTGTTGTGCACCAGAAGAGAAGAAATGCACTCTGTTATTAGTGTTTGTAAGGTGCTCAATGCATCAAAAACAAGCTTTTTCAAAGATTGCGAAGATGCATATGAATGGTCATGGGAAAAAAAATGTTTAAGATGCTTTTATCGAAAGAGTTGTTTTATGCTTATTCTGCAAGCATTTACAGTATGCATTGCTTTTATTCAGTGTGACTTTTTTTTTTTTTGTATGAAGTGGTATTTGACAACTGCATATATATAAGGTCCAAAGGTTGACACAAAGTTGAAATGTGAAAACAGGTTGTTGTGTTTGCAAGGTGCACAATGCATCAAAAACAAGCTTTTTCAAAGATCACAAGGATGCGTATAAATGTGCATGGAAAAAATGCGTATTTTGGCATTTGATTTATGCATTTGGCAGATGCTTTTATCCAAAGAGACTTGTTTTATGCTTATTCTGCATGCAACTCAAATTTAGCATCAATTGAGAGACCTTTATGCATTGCTTTTATTCAGTGTGACTTGTTTTTGTATGAAGTGGCATTAGCTAAGTATTTGATAACTAGTGTGTTTATTTAACAACTGCATATATTTGCAGGTGTGTAGTTGACATAAAGCTTGTCCAAAGGTTGACACAAAGTTGAAATGTGAAAACAGGTTGTTGTGCACCAGAAGAGAAGAAATGCACTCTGTTATTAGTGTTTGTAAGGTGCTCAATGCATCAAAAACAAGCTTTTTTAAACATTGTGAAGATGCATATGAATGTGCACAGGAAAAAAATTCTATTTTAGCATTTGCATTTATGCATTTGGCTGATGCTTTTATCTAGAGACTTGTTTTATCCTTATACTCCATGCAGCTTTTATAAGCTCAACATTTTTTGAATGCATTTATGCATTGCTTTTATTCAGTGTGATTTAAGTATTTGATAATTGTTGTGTGTGTTTTTTCGCAGCTGCATATACGGTTGTGCTCAAAAGTTTACATTAGTTCATTGGTGTGAGAAGATGGATCTCAAAATCATACATTGACTTTTGGAAAGGGTTCAAATATACAGAAGATGCTGGAAAACAAAAGAATGTGCAAGAGTTGGAGGATTTTTAGTTTAAAAGCAGGGACTCATTATTTTGGCCACCTCTGTATGCAGGTGACACAAAGCATGTCCGAACATTGACACAACGTTTTAGATTAAAATGCATATGAATGTGCAAGGCAAAATGTGTATTTGGCATTTGCATTTATGCGTTTGGCAGATGCTTTTATCCAAAGAGACTCAAAATTAACATCATTTGAGAGACTTTTTGGAATGCATTTATGCAATGCTTTTATTCAGTGTGACTTGTTTTTGTATGAAGTGGTATTAGCTAAAAAAAATTATTGTAGCTTTTGCATTTATGCTTTTGGCAGATGCTTTTATCCAAAAAGACTTGTTTTATGCTTATTCTGCATGCAACTCAAATTTAGCATCATTTGAGAGACATTTTTGCATTGCTTTTATTCAGTGTGACTTGTTTTTGTATTTTGTATTTTGTATTTAAGTATTTGATAACTATTGTGTTTATTTAACAACTGCATATATATGCAGGTGTGTAGTTGACATAAAGCTTGTCCAAAGGTTGACACAAAGTTGAAATGTGAAAACAGGTTGTTGTGCACCAGAAGAGAAGACGTGCACTCTGTTATTAGTGTTTGTAAGGTGCTCAATGCATCAAAAACAAGCTTTTTCAAAGATTGCAAAGATGCATATGAATGTGCATGGAAAAATGTGTATTTGGCATTTGCATTTTTGCATTTGGCAGATGCTTTTATTTAAAGTGACTTGTTTTATGCTTATTCTGCATGCAACTCAAATTTTGCATCATTTGAAAGACTTTTTTGAATGCATTTATGCATTGCTTTGATTTATGCATTGCATCGCTAAGAACTTCATTTGGACAACTTTAAAGGCAATTTTCTCAATATTTTGATTTTTGCACCCTCATATTCCAGATTTTAAATAGTTGTATCTCAGTCGTATGTAAATATGTGCAGGTGTGTAGTTAATGCATAGTGTGTCCACAATCTTTTTTAGTCAATATCAAGATTTCAGAATAAAATTGCATGTATGTGCAATCAAAAAATGGACATTTGCGTTAAAGGTTCACCCCAAAAAGAAAATCAGCCAATTATTTACTCACCCTCCAGGCATCCTAGGTGCATATGACTTCCTCCTTTCAGACAAATCCAGTTAAAGTTAGAGTTATCCAATTGTTTAGATTGAAATGCATATGAATGTGTAATGAAAAAAGTGTTTTTGGCGTTTGCATTTATGCATTTGGCAGACATTTGACATTTGACATTTATAAACTCAAAATTAGCATAATTTGAGAGACTGCATACTTCACTGCATTCCATTTCTCATTTTTGTATTAGCTTGGCAAAGAAATTTGGTTAGTATTTGATAACTATTGCTTAAACTTAATGTTCATTTGAACACCTAACACTAGATAATAAAATTTGGCACATTATTCATGACAAGGATGACACCCTAGCAAATTCAGAGCAGTATGTAAATATGTGCAAGTGAATAGAAGAGAAAAAAACAATTTTGCTAAAATGCATGGTTAAAAATGTGGATTTGGCAATTGCGTTTATGCATTTGGCAGACGCCTTTATTCGTGAATAAGTGATTTTATCCAAACTTATTCTCAAAACAAAAAATATTCAATGCATTCGTGTAGCTCAATCAATAGAGCATAGCACTAACAATCCAAAGTTCATGAGTTCGATTTCCAAGGAAATGCATGAGCTGATAAACGGTACATCTTGAATGCAACGTAAGTCGCTTTGGATAAAAGTATCTGCCAAATGCATTCAATGAAGTCTCTCAAATGATGCTCATTTCAGGCTCATAAAAGCTGCATGCAGAATAAGCATAAAACAATTAGGAAAGTGCTGTTCAAAATGCTTTTGGATGGAGTTTAGCAAGTTGCGCCACAGGACATAACTACCTAAATCTGCTTTAATGCATATATGCAATCATCTTATACCATTTCTCCAATTTCAGGCGTACAGTGCGATCATTTCTCTCTCTGCATTTTCATTCTCGTCGCCCTCAGCGCTTCATATCAGCTCACTGTGCCTCACAAACCCAACAGAGCCATTATGACTCTCAGAGATAGAGATGTATTTATAGCATCAGTCCTCGTACATGCTTTTGTCATTCAAATTGAATTCTCATGAGCGTTTGTCCTCCAACCCACTACCTGAGAGACGCGGCCGTTATGAAATTAAGAGAATTGAGGGAAATGGCCTCAATCCTTGGGGAACCGAAGACAGGCTGTAAGGAGAGCAGATGAATGTTTTATTGATCAGCGAGGGTGGACCGGGCTGCTGGCCTGCGCTCGTGTCATGTAGTATTAATTGTCTTGGCGATTGTGGCGACAGGAACAGGAAATGGCTGGAGATCTGTTTCACAGACTTTTCGGTTTCTGTGTCTCTCTCTCTGAGAGACAGACCTTGTGTCTCGGGTCAAGAGATCAGATGAAATGACTCATGTTTATTGCGCTGGTAAAAACTGTTTAAGGATGTCTCTGGATCATGTTTCGCTGCACAGGTGCATCGGATGAATTGCAGCGTTTAGTGTCGCGGCTCACAGACGCCTACATTCGCTCTATGACCATCTGATGCATGATGGGTATCCCAAAATCGGCACTTCTGGTCTGACTGGCTTCCTTTATACAACTTCCAGCAGTCAAGAGTGCAAAATAGAGCTTAAGATACCAGCTTTACTTTTGAGGAAGAAGTTTAGGGAATAGTTCAGCCAAAAATGAAAATAGGCTGAAAATGTGCTTACCCTCCGGCGGATGAGTTTGTTTCTTCATTCGATTTGGAGAAATGTAGCATTCCATCACTGCAGTGAATGGGTGCCGTCAGAATGAGAGTCCAAACAGCTGATAAAAACATCATAATTATCCACACCACTCCAGTCCATTAGTTCTTGTTAACTAATGAATAAAATTAAATATAAGCAATAATTATCAAATACTTAGCAAAAAATAACACTAATACAAAACAAGAAATGCAATGCAATTATTTTGGATAAAAGCATAAATGCAAATGCAAATTACACATTTTTCTTGCACATTCATATGCATTTTGATCTTAAATCTTGATGTCAATAAAAAAAAAACATCTCAAGATGTTAACTGATGGACTGGAGTGGTGTGAATTACTTGTGGATAATTATGATGTTTTTATCAGCTCTTTGGACTTTAAGGTATTTTATTCGATTTGAAAAAATGTAGCGTTCCATCACTTGCTCACCGAAGAATCCTCTGCAGTGAATGGGTGCCGTCAGAATGAGAGTCCAAACAGCTGATTAAAAACATCATAATTAGTGTTTTTGTTTACTGACATCAAGATTTAAGATTTAAATGCATATGAATGTGCAAAGAAAATGTGTAATTTGCTTTTGCATTTATGCTTTTATTCAAAATAATTGCATTGCAATTCTTGTTTTGTATTAGTGTTATTTTTTGCTAAGTATTTGATAATTATTGCTTATATTTCATTTGACTGATTTAAAGGGTTAGTTCACCCAAAAATTGAAATTAGCCCATGTATAACTCACCCTCAAAAAGGAGTCAAATAAAGCGCATCCATCCATAAAAAGAGCCTCACATGGCTCCAGGGGTAAATAAGGTACCAGCTTTACTTTTTATTTAAAGTACCAGCTTTGAGAAAGAAGTTTAAGGAATAGTTCAGCCAAAAAATGAAAATGTACGGATGAGTTTGTTCCGTTTAGTTTGCTTCATTCAATTGATTTGAAAAAATGTAGCATTCCATTACTTGCTCACCAAAGGATCCTCTGCAGTGAATGGGTGCCGTCAGAATGATAGTCCAAACAGCTGATAAAAACATCATAATAATCCGTAAGTAATCCACACCACTCTAGTCCATCAGTTAATGTCTTGAGATGCCAAAAACTGAAACCTTATTCCATAAAAATGCTTCTTCCAGTAAAAAAAAAAAAAGGTAAAATCCAGCCACATATTTGTTTAGAGCTGTTTTGGCTTGTAAACAGACTGAAGACTCAATGAAGGAAGTGTTATTATGGATTACAGAATATCAAAATATCTAAAAACTGTTAAAAATTGTTCATTTGTGATATGTACGAGACATTTCTGAGTGAAAATTGTCAACGAAAACAGCACTTTTTTACAGTGTCCATTAGCAGAAACGTATTCTCTGTTTTATGTCTGTTCATTTCCGTTAATTTCCTTCTTCTGATTTCTGATTCAGATTAAGTACCATTTAATAGATTCAGCAGAATGTGCCGGATCTGGTTTTCTACATGACCTGTTTGATAAGACATGATAAGACAAAGCCCAGTAATTACATTTCTGTTGGCTAGAGAAGCAGCGAAATTGCACATACTGTTAATTTTATGCCTGCTATAACGCTTTTTAAATTAGTTGAAGGGAGAGCGTTTAATATGCAGTTGGACAGATGCAATCAGCTTTTTGTAGCGTTTTATTTTTCCCTGAACTCATTTAGTTTTCATGATCATTGTTCCCCAGAAGTACGGCGTGTGACTGATTATTCTATATTAAACATCTTAAAACTGTTAAGGGACTTTCGAAAAGGCACTGCTGAAACATCTCCGTGTAGTTCGTAAAAAAAAATGATCTTAATACACGGCCAGTTTGGAATGATCACATGATTTAGTGATGGCCTTTATCTGCAGGTCTTCGCTGTTCTGTGCTGGTGTAGTTCAGTGGTGTTCATCTGCATGCTGTACTTTGCTGAATATTAAACAGGTGCTGAAACAAAAGTCAATCTATTTTTCTGAGATTTAAACCCTTTATAAATCATTCCATCTATTCATCCATCATCATCCGTCATTCTATCATTCCATCCATCCATCCATTGTTCCATCCATTTATCCTTTATTTTATCATTCCATCCATCCATCCATCTGTCATTCTATCATTCCATCCATCCATTGTTCCATCCATGTATCCTTTATTTCATCATTCCATTCATCCATCCATCCATCTGTCATTCTATCATTCCATCCACACATCCATCCATCCATCCATCATTCTATCATTTCATCCATCCATCATTCTATCATTCCATTCTTTCATCTTCCTTAATTTTCCTTAATCATTCTTTCATTCCATCCACCCATCCATCTGTCATTCTGTCATGCCATCCATCATCATCATCCATCCATCTATTCGTCATTCTGTCATTCCATCCATCATCCATCTATTTATTGTTCCATCCATCCATCATTCTTTTATTCCATCCATCCATCCACACTCAAAAAAATAAGTCATTGGATGAACTCAATTTAATTGAGGGCAGGATTTCCATCCAATAAATATGTGTGACCCCAACTCATAAAAAACAAATTCATGCAATAAAATGTAATTGAGTTGGGCCAACTCAATTTGATCAAATATAGTTTCAATGAAATTGATACGTTTATGAAGTAATTATTTTATGCTTGTTGAACTCAATCTAAAACATTTAACTGGAAAACAGAACTAGGCAGAAATTCTTCTACACTCAAAAAATGATACATTGGATTTACTTAACTTTAGGCATTAACCAACTTATTAGGCATTAGCCATAAGATGGCTTTGTTACATCCATGGCATGCCCAAAGTAGTTGTTTATTTTATTATTAAAACAACTTTAACTTATGTTATCAGGTCCTCAACCCAAGCACATGCTCTATGCATTCACCACAATGGTAACCCCCAAAAACACTACCATACCAGAAACTGTTTTAAATACAAACATAAAAGAACATTAAACATTAACAAGTCTCCCAATTTTATCATTTTATTAAAAAAATGCATAAAATAAAATTTTATTTCAACATTTACTCTCCTTATCCAGCCGTGTGCAAAGCATGATGGGAAGGGGGAATCCACTTCCTAGTTACACAAGTAAAATAATTTATCTACTCTCAACTCTACTTAATTGAAATACGTTCTTTCAAAATGAAAATATTGAGTTGAACCAAAACGAAACTGTTTCAAATCAGTTTAACACAATGCAGTTGTTTAAATGGGAAACCTAACACAATGGTGTTAAATGAAAAAGATTTTTTTAAATTAACTCTACAGTGTGGTAGAATCATTTTTTTGAGTGCATCCATCCATCCGTCATTCTCATTCCATCTATCATCCAGCCATCATTCTGTCATTCCATCATCCATCCATCCATTTATTGTTCCATCATCCATCCATCCATCCATCCATCCATCATTCTTTCATTCTATCCATCCATTGTTCCATCTATCCATCATCCATTCATCATTCTATCATTCATCCATCTGTCATTGTATCATTCTATCTATCCATTCATCCATCCATCATTCTTTTATTCCATCCATCCGTCATTCTCATTTTATGTATCATCCATCCATCATTCTGTCATTCCATCCATCCATCCATCCATCATCCATATATTGTTCCATCATCCATCATCATTCTTTCATTCTATCCATCCATTGTTCCATCTATCCATCCATCCATCCATCATCCATCTATCCATCATTCTATCATTCCATCCGTCATTCTATCATTCTATCTATCCATTCATCCATCCATCCTTCTATATGCCATCCATCTATCCATAGTTCCATTCATCCACCCATCATTCCATCCATCATCCATCTATTGTTCTATCCATCCATCCATCCGTCCGTTGTTCCGTCCATCCATTCATCCATCCGTCATTTTATCATTCAACCCATCCATCCAACTGTCATTCTATCCATCTATTCATCCATCCATCATCCATCCGTCATTTTATCATTCCACCCATCCATCCAACTGTCATTCTATCCATCAATCCATCATCCACCCGTCATTTCATCGTTCCACCCATCCATCCATCAACTGTCATTCTGTCATTCCATCCATCATTCTTTTATTCCATCCATCCACCCATTATTCTCATTCCATCTATCATCCATCCATCATTCTGTCATTCCATGCATCCATCCATCATCCATCCATCCATTTATTGTTCCATCATCCATCCTTCATCTTTCATTCTAACATCCATTGTTTCATCTATCCATTCATCTATCCATCATTCTATTATTCCATCCATCTGTCATTCTATCATCCATCATCCATCCATCGTTCTATCATTCCATCAATCCATTGTTCCATTCATCCATCCATCCTTCTATATTCCATCCATCCATAGTTCCATTTATCCACACATCATTCCATCCATCATCCATCTATTGTTCTATCCATCCATCCGTCCGTTGTTCCATCCATCCATTCATCCATCCGTCATTTCATCATTCCACCCATCCATCCATCCAGCCATCCAACTATCATTCTATCCATCTGTCATTTTATCATTTCATCTATCCATCCATCCATTCATCAATCTATCATTCCATCCATCCATTATTCTATTTTTCCATATATCCATTCATCCATCAATCCATCCGTCATTCTATCATTCATCCTTCTACAATTCTATTGTTCCATCCATCCATCATTCTATCATTCATTTATCCATCTGGCATTATCAAATCAACATTCAGAGTTTATTTTTACTAAATTTGCTTTTCTAGATGTGTTTCAATTTTACTTGTATTCCCTTAAATTTAAGTTGCAGTCATGCACCCTGTTTACTTCCTTAATTTAAATTCAATTAAAACTCTGTAATTTAAAAAGCATTCTCAATTCCTTAATGAATAGCACACAAGTCTGCAGGCTATAGCAGATTTATCCCGATTTAGGCTTGTTTGTATTGAAACGTCATTTTTAATGCAATCTTCTGTCATTTGTAGGACAGTGAATGAGTAAGCACTCAGGCGCTTTGACCTGTACAGTTACATCGAATCAGAGGGCACAATATTATTATTCATTTAATGGATGCTCTTTAATTCAGAGCAGATACGGTTGGCTAACTGCAAGAACTGTTTCCTTGAATCAACCTTTGGTTGAGTGGCATGAATGTTGAGGCATGGTTACAGATGATTAAGTTCCTCCGTTGACCTCTGGAACTCAACTTCTGTGACCAAATGATGACTTTTCCTTTTTAAATTTTTGATCTCTATGAATTGTAATAATTTGTGATTCTCATGTGAAAACTTCAAAGGAGAGAGTTCACCCAAAAATGAAAATCTGCTGTTAATTTACTCACCCTCAGGCCATCCGAGATGTAGATGCCTTTTTTTTTTTTCAGAAGAACTGTAAAGATTTTTAGCTGAAACTGTGGTCCTTGGTGAATTATAAAATGCATGTCAAAAAAAAAAAAAGAAAAGAAAAAGTAAATGGCTTCCGTCACGTTGAGAGTGAAAAGTGATATGTGTATGCATAGTATGTGTAAAACATCTATGTTTATAATGTAAATAAGGTTCGGTTTCTTGCACATACTGATTGTTCCACTTCAGAAGACCTCAATATATTGTCAAGAGCCACTGGAAGTAATTATGTATTGTTTGTTTATGCTTTGTCAAAGTGGCAGTAGCCACTGATTTGCATTCATTGCATTTCAGATGAAAATCTTCTTTACTGTTCTACTGAAGGGAAAAAAAAGTCACCTACATCTTAGATGTCCTGAGGGAGAGTAAATTAGCAACATATTTTCATTTTTGGGGAACTCTCCCTTTAAACATGTGCAATAGGCAAGAGCATCACGCAACCTGATGGTAATGAAAGAGCATGTTTATTCGCTTATAAACGCCAGCGTTAAATCAAATTAGCCAGCATGTGTCTGGCTGAAGAGCGTTGTGTGATGTTATTGGAGAGGACACTGGTGCGTCTGTGGGATTTGATTTGAAGCAAACATCAAACCGCACGTCCTAATTAGCGCTGAGACTTTCTCTTGAGCTATTACAGCACGTCACATGCACTTATCTACTAGTCACTTTCAGATGGAGGATATTAATATCGTCTCTCACTCACTCGCTCGCGCTTCTTAAACTTCTTCCTCAAGCCAGTCGCTCTTTTTCTTGGAACGCTCATAATAGATGATTATTTAGCCGCTGCTGTGACTTGCGACGTGACTCACGCAGCTCTCGTCACATGTTTCATAAGCGTTAATAATACGTGGTTTACGGAATGTTGTGAAATCTGTGATTCCCCGCGCGATGTGTCACGCTGGCCGTTTGAGCAGCGCTATGTTTATTTACGAGTGGGCGTCAAACAGCACTGTAACCCTTTGCCTGCTAAAAACATCTTTAGATGACTGTTTAGTTAATAGACTCTGACATATGAGTGATGCTTCCTACAATGATGCTGTGGTGTTGCTAGGGTGTTCTGAGTTGCTATGTGATCACAATGGTGTTTTGAGTGGTTTTTAGGGTTTTGTTGATGGTTGGTAGGGTGTTTTTGTGGTTGCTAGGTGTCACATGGGTGTTTTGAATGGTAGCTAAGGTGTTCTGGGTCATTGCTAGGGTGTTCTGAGTTGTTGCCATGTGATGACAATGGTGTTTTGAGTGGTTTTTAGGTTTTTGTTGACGGTTGCTAGGGTGTTTTTGTGGTAGCTAGGTGTCACATGAGCATTTTGAGTGGTAGCTAAGGTGTTCTGGGGCATTGCTAGGGTGTTTTTGTAGTTGCCATGTAATCACAATGGTGTTTTGAGTGGTTTTTAGGGTTTTGTTGGTGGTTGGTAGGGTGTTTTTGTGGTTGCCAGGTGTCACATTGTTGTTTTGAATGGTAGCTATGGTGTTCTGTGTCATTGCTAGGGTGTTCTCAGTGGTTTCTTTACTATGAAAGCAATTGCTAGGGTGTTCTGAGTTGTTGCGGTGTAATCACAATGGTGTTTTGAGTGGTTTGTAGGGTTTTGTTGATAGTTGTAGGGTATTTTTGAGGTTGCTAGGTGTTAAATGGGTGTTTTGAATGGTAGCTAAGGTGTTCTGGGTCATTGCTAGGGTGTTCTTAGTGGTTTCTTTGCTATGAAAACAATTGCTAGGGTGTTCTGAGTTGTTGCTATGTGATCGCAATGGTGTTTTGAGTGGTTTTTTGGGTTTTGTTGGTGGTTGGTAGGGTGTTTTTGTGGTTGCTAGGTGTCGAATGGGTGTTTCCAATGGTAGCTTAGGTGTTCTGGGGCATTGCTAGGGTGTTCTGAGTTGTTGCCATGTGATCACAATGGTGTTTTGGGTGTTTTTTAGGGTTTTGTTGATGATTGCTAGGGTGTTTTTGTGGTTGCTGGGTGTGGCATGGGTGTTTTGAATGGTAGTTAAGTTGTTCTGGGTGCTAGGGTGTTCTCAGTGGTTTCTTTACTATGAAAACAATTGCTAGGGTGTTCTGAGTTGTTGCTGCGTGATCGCAAGGGTGTATTGAATTGTTTTAGGGTTTTGTTGATGGTTGCTTGATTGGTGTTTTGAATGGTAGCTAAGGTGTTCGTTGCCGTTAGTTCTCAGTGGTTTCTTTGCTATGAAAACACAATTGCTATGGTGTTCCAAGTGATCACTATGTGGTTGCTAGGTTGTTCTAAGTGGTTTCTAGGTGTTTGCTGGGTTATTCTGGATGGTTGCTAGGGTGTTCTAAGTTGCTTTGACATTGTGTGTGGTTGCTCTGTGGTTTCTAGGGTGTTATTGGAGGTTACTAGGTGGTTTCTACAGTGTTTTGTGTGGTTGCTGGGGTGTTCCCAGTGGTTTTTAGGGTGTTGCTATGTGAGGTTTCATTTGTCTGGTGTTCTCAGTTGTTGCTAGGTGGTTGCGAGGGTGATTTGAGTGGTTTATAGGTGTTCTGGGTGTTTTTGTTCTGAGTGGTCACTATGTGGTTTATAGGTGTTTGCTGGGTTGTTATGGATGCTTGCTAGGTGGTTACTAGGCTGTACTGGGTCATTATAGGGTGTTATGGTTGCTAGGATGTTCTAAGTTGCTTTGGCATTCTGAGTGGTTGCTAGGGTGTTTTCAGTGGATTAATATTTAATTGCGATGGTGTTCTGAGTTGTTGCTAGGTGGTTGCAAGGGTGATTTAAGAGGTTACTAGGTGCTTGCTAGGGTGTTTTGAATGATTGTTAGGGTGTTCTTGATAGTTGTTAAGGTGTTCTTTATGATTGCTAGGTTGTTTTGACTAGTTGATAGGTGGTTGCTAGGGTGTTCTGAGTGGTTGTTGTGTGATCACAAGGGTGTTTTTTGTTCTTGTTGGTTGATTTGAGTGGTTGCTGGGGTGTTTTTGGTGGTTGCTAATTGTCTCAACGGTGCTTTGAATGTTAGCTTAGGTGTTCTGGGTGCTTGCTAGAGTGTTCTGAATGGTTGCTAAGTTGTTTTGACTAGTCAATAGATGGTTGTTAGGGTGTTCTGAGTGGTTGCTATGTGACCACGAGGGTGTTTTGAGTGTTTGCTAGGTGTTTGCAGGGGTGTTGTGAGAGTGTTTTGAATGGTTGGTGGAGTGTTCCAAGTGCTTGATAGGGTATTCTCAGTGGTGTTCTCATTTAATTGTTATGGTGTTCTGACTTGTTGCTAGGTGGTTGCAAGGGTGATTTGAGTGGTTGCTAGGTGTTCTGGGTGTCTGTTAGGGTGTTTGAGTGGTTGCTATGTGGTTGCTAGGGTGTTTAAGTGGTTGCTAGGTTGTTCTAGGTGGTTTCTAGGTGTTTGGGTTGTTCTGGATTGCTTCTAGGCAGTTGTGACTAGTTTACACAGGTGGTTGCTAGGGTGTTCTGATTGGTTGCTATGTTATTGCAAGGGTGTTTTGAGGTTTTTTTTAGGGTGTTTTGAGTGGTTGCTAGGTGGTAGCTGGGGTATTTCGGGTAGTTGCTAGGTGTCGCAAGGGTGTTTTAAATGTTAGCTAAGGTGTTCTGGTGGTTGCTGGGTGTTCTCAGTGGTTTCTATTTAATTGCTATGGTGTTTTGAGTTGTTAGGTGGTTGCAGGGGTGATTTAAGTCGTTGCTAGGTGTTCTGGGTGTTTATTAGGGTGTTCTGAGTGGTTGCTATGTGATTGCTAGGGTGTTCTTGGTGGTTGCTAGGATGTTCTGAGTGGTTTCTAGGGGTTTGCTGAGTTGTTCTGGGTGGTTGCTAGGGTGTTCTTGCTAGGGTGTTCAGAGTAGTTGCTGGGGTGTCCTGGGTGTTTGCTAGGGTGTTGTGAGTGGTTGGTAGGGTGTTCTAGATGGTTGCTAGGTGGTTTCTAGGGTGTTATTGGATGTTGATACATGGTTTCTATTGAGTTCTGGGTGGTTGCTGGGTTTTTTCTTTCTGTGAAGTGTGAAAAGAGTCCTGTCACAATAGTGTTTAAAAAGACGGCCATTTCAGCGCTAAAACAACACAACAAGATCACTGCGTGCGGGACAATAGCTGAATTTGACATGCGTTCCCATCCTCTTTTGAAACAAACCAATTAATTATTTACAGGCTTCAGCAGAGCAGAGAAACTTAATTTATTTTTATCTTCCGAGCTTCTGTTTATGCCCATATGACAGAGAGTGAACAGACCAGCGAACGGTGCGAGGAGGAGATAGAGCTGCTTATTTCTCTCCGAATGAGTCTAGACTGAACAATAACAGTGAGGAACAATCACACAAACACGCTGTAATTGAACTCTTGGGTTTCCGCTGCTGAAATTTCTAAGTGTTTGAACAGAAGTCGACTGCAGATGATCAGTGAGTGAAGCTCTGGATCTTCATGTAGTTCTTCACAGTTTGGGTGTGATTCACTTTAATGTACTGGAGATTCGACATATGCAGCTGTTTATGTATTCTAGTCAATCTGCAGATGGAATTGAGTACTTATAAAATGGAATCCATTACTGATTACAAATTACATAACAAAGTTACTTTTAAAAGTAATGCATTGCAATACTGTGTTGCACAATAAAAAGTAACTAATTGCGTTACATAGTTACTTTTTATTGAAAGTAATACCTTGTTACTTTTTGTCAAAGTAACTTGAGTTACTTATCTGAAAAAGTAATTCTGATATTTTATTGTGAATTTAAAAGTAATGCATTACTTCACTAGTTACTTAAAGTAATCTGATTACTTTTAATGCGTAACCCCCAACACTAATAATGTAATAAATTAGATTAAGTAATGTAATCAGACTTTTTGATTACTTTTAGATTACTTTTGACCTAACTTATGTATCACATTTATTTAAATAAGATAATGCATGTGCTTAACTTATATTTTTGACATTTTGTTTTATTAATATATTTTTATTTATCTATTTATCTTTTTTTTAAGAATTTGAAAGAGAAGACGTTGCTTGATAAGTGAGATCTCTGTTTGAAGTCCTTGAAAAAAAAAAGTAGTGCTTGGAAAGTCCTTAAAATCCTGCAATTTCATTTTACAGTATCTGTACAAACCCTGACTAACCAGTGTCGGAGAATCAATAAATACTGTTATGGAATCAATGTTATCAATAAAAAAGTAACTGTAGTCTGATTACGAGTATTTAAAATTTGAAATAATCCAGATTACACATAATCACTTATCTCTATACCTTGTAAGATGCCTATCTAAACAGTCTCCTCAGGCATCACAGACGACACAAAGTCTGTTCAGAACAGCAGGCAATGACATTAAACTGCCAGTAAGCATTGCCACAAAAATTATGCACTAAATCTGAACTAAAAACATGGACTTTTTTAATCAATATTTGTGTTTTATCCCTTTTATGGCCTATCAGGATGTGTTCTTGTATTCCAACCGTCTAGACACAGCGCATCTGAATGGAACAGAAAGCAAACGTCTGAAGAAATGTTTTTAAAAGATGCACTTCTTTGACTGACGTCTTTAACCGCTGCAGCGCTTCATGCTGTTTGATTGAGTGTAGTGTTTTTAAGATGTCATATCAAGTCAAAAGAAGTTCATCTGTGAAAGACATGTCTTGTTTTTTTTTTTTTTTTGCTTTTTATGATTTGCACAGGACGTTGAAGCCTCAATAATATCTGCTGGCTGCTTTTGGTGAAGTCAGAGGTCAATGTATTGAAGTTAAGGTTGACCCTGTAAAGTCTGACATATGAAATAAGAGCAGATCATAACAAGCTTTTATGGCTCATATAGTCTGATATAGTGAGAATATGGAGGAAAAACAGCTCAGTTTTATTCAGAGACCCAAACTGAGCAAAAATACGCAATTTGGTGCAGATGCTGATATTTTAGAATTGCTCAGATTCTTCTTTCAATTTGTTTTCTTCTCCAAAACGAATTGCATTTTTAGGGCCTAAACATGCAACTCGTGAAACTTTGCACACAACGAAGTGCCCTTTGAGCTATGTTTCACAAACATGTATGAAATTCTGTAGACACATGTAACATGCCAATACCTACAAAAAAGTCCCCTGGTATGAAGTCCGAAACCCAGAAGGAAGTCTTTAGAATTTTCTCTGCAAGTTTTGCTGTTTTTTGCAATTTTCAGGCATTGTATTTTAACAAACTCCTCCTAGGGATTTTCTCAGATCAACACCAAATTTGGTCAGTCTAATCTAAAGATCTTTGTGAAGTTAAATTGCGAAGATCATGAGTTTTCGTTGAAGGGCGTGTCCGTTGCGGCCTGACAAACTTCAATGTTGCGCCATGAGGTAGGAAGTTGTTCAGTTGTTCATAATTCAGGCATGCAATGTCCGATCTGCACCAAACTTCACATGTTTGCTAAGAGTCCTGGCCTGAAGACATCTAAAGACCAATGTTTAGTTATAATTATAGTGCCACTTGTTGGCAACAGAAAATGTCATGGTTTATACTAACTCAAAAATGCCATGTTCGATCTGCACCAAACTTTGTTTGTTTGATCAAAGTCCTGGCTTGAACACATCTACATGCCAATGTTCAATTATAGGCATGGCACCACCAGCTGGCAGCAGGAAGTTTGGCACATATAAATGACTTTGACATATTTCTCTTATATTTACTACTTTAAATGCATATTGCTCACCATCGCTGGTGAGCCTGGGTGCAAGGGCCCTTTTAATGCTGTTTGCAGCTTTAATTAGGGCTTAAAAAACTCTTGACACTTTGCACATGGCTCAGAAGTGGCGATAATTTACATCTGATATAGCTTTCAGAAGGGGATGTGGCTTGATGGCTCGATAGCGCCACCTATTCACGTTTAATGTGAAGTGAAGTACATGTATGGAAATTGGCATACAGGTATAACACACCAATACCCACAAAAAAGTCTCTTGGAGGAGCATCATACTTTAACAATTTCCTCTTAGAGATTTATTCGGATCAACGCCAAGTTTGGTCAGTCTAATCTAAAGCCCTTTGTGATGTTAAATTGTGAAGATCTAGAGTTTACAGTGAAAGGTGTGTCCATGGTGGCCTGACAAACTTCAATGTTTCGCTGTAAAAAAGCAAATAAAGTCAGCAAGCCTAAAAAATAAAACAATTTAAAATAATAATTAATTTAAAAAAACAATTAAAATAATTAAATTTGTATTTAATTCGTAAAATTGTATTAAAAAACAGAATTAATTAATAATTATAATTATATAACCATAATTAATTAATTAATTAATAATAGTAGTAGTAGTAGTAGTATATTTTTAATTATTTTTAAATTTTTAGTTTTAAGTTTGCTAATAATAATAATAATAATAATAATTCCCTAAAAACTCTAATGTGTCAAAGTCAGCAAGCCTAATAAATGAAATAATTCTATATTATTATTATTATTATAAGTAGTAGTAGTAGTAGTATAGTATAGTTATAGTATAACTTTGCTTAATAGTAATAATAAAAATAATTCCCCAAAACTCTAATGTTCTAAAGTCAGCAAAAAATAAATAAATAAATAAATAAATTTATTTTATTTTATAAAAATTTTAATTATTATTATTATTATTATTATTATTATTAATAATATTATTATTATTATTTGATATTAAGCCTTGAAGATGAATAGGCCTTATGGACAGACATAACAGATCAATAGATAGAACAATAGAGACAGACATAAAGATATAGAAATGTTATATTTCTATGAACTTGGCACAGGTGTTTTAAACTAGATTTCTAAAAATAAATAATTTCTGTCCGTTTTTCGTCCCTTTTTTCACATTAATAATCATAATCAATTACAGTAGGCTGTGCATGACTGTCCTTTCATTGGCTGATTTAATGAGATTCTTGAGCTATAAATCAGAAGTACTTGCTTGTTAGTTTGTTTTATTAGACCATATTTACTCTGCATTTTTACCACAAATTCCCAATCAAGCCATTATGGATCACACACAGCTGAATTACAGCGCAATTAACGCCACCTGATGCTCTGAGTTTTTTACGGGAACGATATACAGCGGATCAGTCGATCATAAACCCTGATATTGCTCTTGGCTTTGGCTCGCCTCCTTTAACACCACTTTCTGTTTGTTTTATTGTGGGGAGGGAAAAGATTACAGAGGAAGTGATGAATTGAAAAGTCTTTTGATTGTCCTCAAGTTAATTTGTCTTTATTGTGGCTGGAAAAGGCTGACAAAGGCAGAAGGAGCAGCAGTCGATTAGGTCTGGTATCTGTTCCGCCCCAACGATTCCCAACGCGGCACAGGAGGAGAAAAGATCGGACACTTCCTCGCTAATCAATCCTGCAATTACTGCAGGCATCATAAAGCACTGGCGCTCGTAAAACCGGCCCTAAACACACACGCACACACAATACGGCCTGTTACATCTCCTATCTGACTAAACAGCACCTCCTCTTGCCAAATAATTAAAGACTGGAGCTCATGAGCGTGAATTGATGGGTCGAGGCTCTGGCCAACCGGTCTGCAGGTGGACCACCGCAGATCCAATGCTGAGCCAGCGAAGATGGGCAATTATTGAAGATGAGTGAAGATTAGTAGGCGTGAGTCCATTACATGCCAAACAAATCTCTAGAAAAACTGGAAAGCGCTCGCTGGATTCAATCCCAGCGTTAAAGCTGATGTTCTCACATTGAGAGTCAAGTCTGAATCCAAAACCTATTGAGATCCAATAGAGACCCTGGTATTTTTAAGCAGAAATGGTAATAATTAACCCTCTAATTGATTAAGATCATCCATTTTTATCAAGTAAACATTAGGATAACTTAAGTAATATGTCCAGAAGAACTTTGAATTTTGTATGTTTCATTTTCATGGCGAACCATTGAAATGTGTTAGGCCGCCATGGAGATGCCCAATGAAAACTCACGATCTTCGCAGTTTAACGTAAGAGCTTTAGATTAGATTGGCCAAATTTGGTGTTGATCTGAGAAAATCTCTAGGAGGAGTTTGTTAAAATAGAACACCTAAAAATGGCAAAAACGACAAAACTTGCAGAGAAAATGAAAAATAACTGACTTCCTGTTGCATTTCAGATTTTGCTTCAAGAGACTTTTTTGTGGGTATTGGTGTGTTACACGTGTGTGCCAATTTTCGTACATGTACGTGAAACGTAGCTGGAGTGGCACTTCATTGAATGGGAATAGGTGGTGCTATCGAGTCATTTTGCCACACCCCCTTCTGAAACCTATAAAAATGCAATTCATTTGAGAGAAGAATTAGAAGATGAAACTGAGCAATTCCAATTAAAGCTGCATTAAAAGGGCCCTCGCACCTGGGCTCACTGCAGACCGGTGGCTTTATGAAAACAGCGAATGGTGAGCAATATGCATTTAAAGTGGTAAATATATGAGAAATATGTCAAAGTCATTTAGATGTGCCAAACTTCCTGCTGCCAGCCAGTGGCGCTACGTAGATGTCTTCAAGCCAAGACTTTGATCAAACATATGAAGTTTGGTACAGATTGAACATGGTATGTTGGCCTATTGGCCTTAAGATGTGTTCAGGCCAGTACTCTTATTGAACAGGTGAAGTTTTTCATAGATTGAACATTGTATGGCTGAGTTATAATTTATTTATTTTAATAATTTTTTTTATTATTATTATTTTTAATTTTTTTCAAATAATTAATATTTCTTATTCTTTAAGAAATACAATTTTTTCTTTATTTTATTTTTTTTTTCTCATTAAATCACCCAGCGAATATATTTGGTCTAGACAGTTTTACATATTTTTTTTTTCCATAACCAAGCGTATCATAATTGCTTATAATTACACATGTGAAAATGGGTCTTAATAAAATCTTAAGTTCTTAAAATGAGGAAAAAGTTTTTAGAAATACAATATTTCTTTATTTGTATGTCTGTTTTCTGTCATATTTAATTTTTTAAAAATATTATTATTATTAATAATAATAATTATTATTACTATTACTAATGTTCCAATTTATTTATTTTTTTGCATGTATTTTCAATGTTATCAAATTTACATTTTTGCCTTGGTTTTTTTCTACACAAACATTTTTCAAATATTATTAATATTTTAAAACAAACATTTCTTTTTTTTTAAAGTAATATTTTCAAGTTTATTCCAGAAAAATGCATATTTTTTTTTTCTTGTCTGTTTGAGCATATTAGCTGTTCACTTTTTGCAGTATCAGGACAACTTCACCACTCCAGGTTATTTTTACTTTATTATTATTATTATTATTATTATTATTATTATTATTATTATTATTATATATGATTATATAATTATAAATATTAATTATAAATATTAATTAATTAAAAAAATATATCAAAAAAATAAAAATCTAATAATTTTTTTTTTATTTAAAATAAATATATTTTACATTTTTAAATAGTTTATTGTATTTTTTAGGCTTGTTGACTATAGCACAGTGTTTTATTTTTTCAAATTATATTAATATTTCTGATTCACTTTTGCATTTTTCTTTAAGATTTTTTTCCTCATTAAATCACATTAATATATTATTCTCCCTGTTCATGAAACCTATTAACCTTCAAATGTCAAGACTTTCTATAATAATAATAATAGTTAATAATATTTTAAAACTTATCTTGAATGTTATCAAATTTTGCCCTGGGCTTGCTGACCTGGACACATTATTATTATTTATTTATTTATTTATTTATTTATTTATTTATTTATTTTGCATACATTGTTCAAATATTATTAATATTTTAAAACAAACATTTTTAAAGTTTATTCCAGAAAAATGCATAACATTTTTCTTTTTCAAGAATGTCTTTCTTAGCATATTAACTGTTCGCTTTTTGCAATATCAGGACTTCACCACTTCACGTTGTTTTTACTTGTAGCCTCTTAAAAATTTCAAAATGACATTTAATTCATAAAGTAAAAGCATGCATCACAGAAAATGTGTTAAAATCAATATTTTATAAAATGCATTTTCATTATTTTCGAACGAGCATGTCGTTGAGTCTAAAGCTTGTTTGTCTATGGTGTGAACACACAGAGATCTTCATCTTCTAGACATGTTTGTGTGTAAAGCATACATGTGTCAGGTGTACTGAGAGTCCAGCTGAAGCTCAGTCCCGCGGGTGAAGATGTTGTGAGCGTCTGTGCTCCACATCTGTCGTGACGCACATTTGATGGACGTTTGCTCTGGCTCTCGGCTGGATGCACACATCCACAGGGGCTCGTAGAAAAAACCCTGCACCGCTTCCATCTGTTGGGCCACGTTTTGTCACATAAAAAGGTTTAAATGGCATCTTTTAGCTTCTGAAATGACCTGCAGTTTGACTGCTTTATGTGACGTCCCATGTGATTCACCTGCAGCCGCTTTACGGCAGCTCCTGTCCTTGAGATATTCAGCGCTGAAGGTGTTTGCCAGTAAATCAGCACTATTTCTATTACTGCATTGTGTCGTTGCACTAAAATAAGTCTCTGATTAAATTCTGAATTATATTGCATGGTTTTATGTGTTAAGAAAACAAAAAATAGGCCTAAATTTAGGATTTATGCATGTGAATCGCATATGAAATATGCATCTTTTAGATTGCATAGTTGTAACATAAACACTCGAATAAACTTGATATGATGCTTATTTGTCAGTCATAATAAATAAAGCAGGTCGAATTTCTGCATTAAAAAAATAATGGCATAGTTTACTATTAATGGTTTTCATTTATAATTAATTGATTTTGTTTATTCATATTTTTTATATTGCATTTATTTGAACTGCTTAGAGTTAGCGTAAATATATTCATTGTGGAAACAATTACATTTATTCACATAAAAGTATATGAACAGTTAAAATACAACTAGCTGTGGAAAAAATGTAAAAATTTTATTTATTTAAAAATTCTAAATAATTTCAAAAGCAATATTCAGTTAGTGAAAATGAATGAATTCTCAATCATTTTTATGAAATTATTACAGTATATTGCACAGATCATACTCAGTGGTTATAGAAAAATGTATCGAAAAAGCTATAATAATAATAAATGTATTATATTTAATAAATACATAAATTCAGTTTTTTAATAAAAAAATTAAATAAATAAATTATAGTAATTTATAAGTAGCTTGCCATTTGAAAATAGTGCCAGCTTAAGAAAATGCTATGATAATAATAATAATGTATTAGATTTAAATGTAAATGTAGTTTATATTTAGAAATTATTAAATACATTTTTATTTAAGTATCAAAATAAATTCTGTTTTTTAAAAGTCAATGGTTCCAACATACTACTACTACTACTACTACTACTACTACTAAAATAATAATTGTAAAAATAATAAGATAATAAATAAATAATATATTTATAAATTTTATTTAAAAATCAAAAATTAAATTTAAATATTTTAAAATTCTAAATAATTTCAAAAGCAATATTCAGTTAGTTAAAATGTATATCTCATTTTATGTAATGTATGCTCAATAATGCCAACTTAAGAAAAAGCTGTAATAATAATAATAATAATAATAAATGTATTATATTTAAATTAAAATATGTTTTATTCTATAAGTAGCTTGCCATTTGACAAAAGTGCCAACTTAAGAAAGAGCTAAAATAATAATAATAAATGTATTATATTTAAATTAAAATATGTTTTATTGTATAAGTATCTTGCAGTTTGACAGTAGTGCCAACTCAAGAAAAAGCTATAATAATAAAAGTGATAAAAAATAATAATAATAATGAATGTGTTTTATTTAAATTTATAGTAAAAATTAATAAATACAATTTTATTTAAAAAAAAAAACTAAATGATTTTTTTTGATAAATTATAAGTATCTTGCAGTTTGACAATAGTGCCAGCTTAAGAAAAACCTATAATAATAATAATAATAATAATAATAATAATAATAATAATAATAATAATAAATTGTATTATATTAAAATTTAAATATACAGTATTGTATAAGTAGCTTGCCATTTGACAATAGTGCCAACTTAAGAAAAAGCTATAATAATAATGATAATTGTATTATATTTAATTAATAAATAAATTCAGTTTTTTAATAAAAAAATGAAATAAATAAATGATAGTAATTTATAAGTAGCTTGCAGTTTGACAATAGTGCCAGCTTAAGAAAAAGCTATAATAATAATAGTTATAAAAATAATAATAATAAATGTGTTTTATTTAAATTTATAGTTAAAAATTAATAAATAGAATTTTATTTAAAAAAATCTAAATGAATTCAGGTTTTTTTTTGTTTTTTTTTTGTTTTGTTTTAGAACATGAAATAAGTTATTAATTATAAGTATCTTGCAGTTTGACAATAGTGCCAGCTTAAGAAAAAGCTATAATAATAATAGTTATAAAAATAATAATAATAAATGTGTTTTATTTAAATTTATAGTTAAAAATTAATAAATACAATTTTATTTAAAAAAATCTAAATGAATTCAGGTTTTTTTTTTTTTTTTTTTTTTTTTTTAGAACATGAAATAAGTGATAAATTATAAGTATCTTGCAGTTTGACAATAGTGCCAGCTTAAGAAAAACCTATAATAATAATAATAAATTGTATTATATTTAAATTTAAATATACAGTATTGTATAAGTAGCTTGCCGTTTGACAAAAGTGCCAACTTAAGAAAAAGCTATAATAATAATAATAAATGTATTATATTAAATAAATAAATAAATTTAGTTTTTTAATAAAAAAATGAAATAAATAAATGATAGGAATTTATAAGTAGCTTGCAGTTTGACAATAGTGCAAGCTTAAGAAAAAGCTATAATAATAATAGTTATAAAAATAATAATAATAAATGTGTTTTATTTAAATTTATAGTTAAAAATTAATAAATACAATTTTATTTAAAAAAATCTAAATGAATTCAGTTTTTTTAGAACGTGAAATAAGTGATAAATTATAAGTATCTTGCAGTTTGACAATAGTGCCAGCTTAAGAAAAACCTATAATAATAATAATAATAATAATAATAAATTGTATTATATTTAAATTTAAATATACTGTATTGTATAAGTAGCTTGCCGTTTGACAATAGTGCCAACTTAAGAAAAAGCTATAATAATAATAATAAATGTATTATATTTAATAAATAAATAAATTCAGTTTTTTTAATAAAAAAATTAAATAAATAAATTATAGTAATTTATAAGTAGCTTGCAGTTTGACAATAGTGCCAACTTAAGAAAAAGCTATAATAATAATAGTTATAATAATAATAAATGTGTTTTATTTAAATTTATAGTTAAAAATTAATAAATACAATTTTATTTTAAAAAATCTAAATGAATTCAGTTTTTTTTGTTTTATAACGTGAAATAAGCGATAAATTATAAGTATCTTGCAGTTTGACAATAGTGCCAGCTTAAGAAAAACCTATAATAATAATAATAATAATAATAATAATAATAATAATAATAATAATAATAGTAATAATAATAAATTGTATTATATTTAAATTTAAATATACTGTGTTGTATAAGTAGCTTGCCGTTTGACAATAGTGCCAACTTAAGAAAAAGCTATAATAATAATAATAATAATAATAATAATAATAATAAATGTATTATATTTAATAAATAAATAAATATTCAGTTTTTTAATAAAAAAATGAAATAAATAAATGATAGTAATTTATAAGTAGCTTGCCATTTGACAATAGTGCCAACTTAAGAAAATGCTATAATAATAATAGTTATAAAAAATTATAATAATAAATGTGTTTTATTTAAATTTATAGTTAAAAATTAATAAATACAATTTTATTTAAAAAATCTAAATGAATTCAGTTTTTTTTTTTTAGAACGTGAAATAAGTGATAAATTATAAGTATCTTGCAGTTTGACAATAGTGCCAGCTTAAGAAAAACCTATAATAATAATAATAATAATAATAATAATAATAATAATAAATTGTATTATATTTAAATTTAAATATACTGTATTGTATAAGTAGCTTGCCGTTTGACAATAGTGCCAACTTAAGAAAAAGCTATAATAATAATAATATTAATACATGTTTATAGTTAAAAATTAATACATTCAATTTTAAAAATCTAAATAAATTCCTTTAAAAAAAAGAAGAAAAAAAAAAGAAGTGATGGTAAATTATAAGTGGCTTGCAGTTTAACAAAGTTCAGTTTTTGCTTTGATAACATGTTTAGTATCAGATGTGTAGGGATGTTGGTGTGATGTTAGGTCTCTGTCTGTTATGATGTGCATTCGGCTGTAGTGAGCTCTGGCTGGAGAAGAGATCCCGAGGACAGATGTTTGGGCTCTAATGTGTGTGATTGTGAATATGTGAGCAGTAATTATCCTGCAATGATGATTATAGAGCCATTAGAGCCGTCACACAATCATAACAACACTGCAAAAGACAAACACACTCCAGGACATTTCTAAAAGAGAATGCTTTTATTTTGAAAAATGGTAAAACATCTTGAAATAAGGTAGAAACAGCAGTTTGTATAGTTTTAACCTTTTAAAGTCTGACATACAGTATTATATTTATTTATTTAACTATTTTATACTTAAAATATTTTATAAATTAAATTTTATTTAAAAATCTAAATCAATTCAGTTTCAATTATTTGAATGTTCTAAATAAATTCACTTAGTTAAAATGTGTGAAAACTCAATCATTTTATGTAATCTCTAAAACTATTAATAATGCATGTAATGGAAATTACTAAAAATATTAACTAAACTTTACCTACAAATAAAATGAAAACTAAAACTGAGGCTAAACTTTTTAAAAAACGTTTTTAGTTAGTGAAAAAAAAACAGTTAATAGAAATAATGGTTAAAAAATGTTTAATTTAGTTTAATGTGATGTAATAGTTTAACTAAAGCTAAAATAAAAATGTTATAATTATATAGACATATATTAAAAACAAACTGCAAATAACACTGCAAACTACATTTTTATTTTTTTAATTAAACTAGATAAAAAGTTTGTCAAGACAAACTTTAAGCTGGCTTGAGAAAGTTTGAAGTTTTTATTGTAGTAAACCAGAATTCAAACTGAATTTAGAATAAATAAATAAATGAAACAATGTTACTTGAAATAAAATATATGTCAACTGGCATAAAAATAAAATATATATAAATAATTAATATATAAAATATGAATAATATAAATGTATAAGTATTATATAACAACATTTCTCATTTTATTTTAAATTACCTTAATATACTAAAATAACTGAAATGGAAACTACAATAAAAATGACTAAACTATATTTACTGCACATATATTTGAAAAAGGAAACAAAAAACTACTTACAATAATAAAAAAATAAAAATGTTATTTTAAAAAATAATTTTAAAGTTATTTAAAATTTAAAAAAAGATTTTTTGGTTAAATTATTGTATATTGCCGAGAATATACTCAATAGGTGTAATAATAATAATGAATCAAAAATTATTTTATGTAAAAAAATTTTTTAATTTTTTAATATATATTTTTCTTAATTAAATTTTATTAAATTCCATTTAATTATCCGACATATAAAGTATTATATTTAATCCATCAGGCTTTTATGACTATAGTATGATAGTATAAAATAAAACTAGACTATCAATCAGATGTTTAAAAGTTTTTATTGTAGTAAACCAGAAGTCAAACTGAATTTAGAATAAAAAAATAAAAAATAAAACAATGGTACATGAAATAAAATATGTTAACTGACATAAAAATTTAAAGGTAACACTTTACAATAAGGTTCATTAGTTAAACATTAGTTAATGTACTAACTAACATGAACTAACCATGAGCAATACATTTGTTACTGTATTTACTAACCTTTATTAACGTTAGTTAACGGAAATATAGTTGTTCATTGTTTGTTCATGTTAGTTCACACTGCATTAACTAATGTTAACAAAATTTTAATAATGTATTAGTAAATGTTGAAATTAACATTAACAAAGATTAATAAATGCTGTATAAGTGCAGTTCATTATTAGTTCATGTTAACTAATGTGGTTAACTAATGTTAACTAATGAACCTTATTGTAAAGTGTTACCAATTTAAAATATAAATAAGAAATTATAAATATATAAATATATAAAATATAAATATATATGTTTTAAAAAATCATTTATGTAGGGCAACATTTCTCATTTTAATTTAGTTTAACTTAATATACTAAAATAACTAAAATAAAAATGACTAAAATATATTTACTGCACATATATTTAAAAAAGCAAAAAATGTAAAATTTTAAAAAGTAAACATTTAATGTTATTTAAAAATAAAAATAAATATTTTCTCAAAGATTTTTTTTTTTTAATTCTTGTATATTGCAGAGAATACATTAAAATTTAGGAAAAGGCTGTAATAATAATCATGAATTTAAAAAATATTTTATTTAAATGTAAATCTATTTTATATTTTAAATATATATTTTTTGTAATTAAATTAAAAAAAAGTCGAAATAACTTCCATCTAATTATCTGACATATAAAGTATTATATTTAATCCAGCAGACTTTTATAACTCATAGTATGATATATAACTAAACTCTTAATCAGATGTTTGTGTGACGAGTTTAGCAGCAAAGTTTGACATTGGACCTCAATTTGATGCATTAATTATAGGGTTGATTTAAATGAAGTTAATAAAATGATTTCCCATAATTACAATGCACGAAAGTGTATTGTTGGAAGAATAAAGCGAATAAAGATTGGACTGGAGCGCTGAAGGCCGAAGGTCAGTGAGAGCTGATAAGTGAGCAGACTAATCATGAGACTTTAATTAAATGTTTAAGGCCATGAATTTATTTAACAGCGTTAATGCATTTAGCTTTACTTAACGTGACATTAGACATCAGACAGAAGCGCAGACGTCTGTGCAAATTCAACACAACAAACCTCTCCTTTATCACTAAATGAAGGAGAAAGATCTTCTTTGCAGCTCATTTATTTAGAAATGAAATCCTTTATAAATATAAAGTCGTTCGCAGTCTTTGCATGAGGAGTTTTAATTATGAAAGGCCATTGGTAAAGGTAATTTATAATTGTGTTTTCTGTCAGGACTAGTAGAGTTTAGATTTCATTTCATATGATGAACTACTTGTGATTTGTGTGTTGCTTTGAAAAGGTTTATTTCTGAATAGGTTCAGGGAGAAAACATAGTGTTATGGCCTTTATTGCTTAGTGTAAAATAATAAATAAATTTAAGTTGTAAACAGGTTATTGCACATTTTGCACATTTTAAAATCGAATTTAAAACAAAAAAACTTGTTACTTGAAATACAATGTGTTAACTGTAAAAATATAAAATACAAATAAATAATAAATAATAAATATATAAAATATAAATAATATAAAAAGAATGTAAATAAGTAATATATAATACAAATATTTCAAATATCTTTGTGAAATTTTATTGTATATTGTGGAGAATATACTCAAAAGAGCAAACTTAAAAAAAAGCTGTAATAATTGTAAATACAAATTAATTTTATTTAAATTTAAAAAAATTATAATAAAAATTGTATTTTTAACAAAATTGTAAAATAAAATGTATATTTTTGTGAATTACATTTTTTTAATAGTGTTTATTGTGGAGAATATACTCAATAGTGCAAACTTCGGAAAAAGCTGAAATAATAATAATAATGATGAATTAATAATTATTTAATTTAAAGTTAAATATTGTATATTTAAAATTTATATTTTTGTGAATTACATTTTTTTAATAGTGTTTATTGTGGAGAATATACTCAATAGTGCAAACCTCGGAAAAAGCTGAAATAATAATAATAATAATAATGAATTAATAATTATTTAATTTAAATTTAAATATTGTATAATTAAAATTTATATTTTTGTGAATTAAATTTTTTTAATAGTGTTTATTGTGGAGAATATACTCAATAGTGCAAACTTCGGAAAAAGCTGAAATAATAATAATAATAATGAATTAATAATTATTTAATTTAAAGTTAAATATTGTATATTTAAAATTTATATTTTTGTGAATTACATTTTTTAATAGTGTTTATTGTGGAGAATATACTCAATAGTGCAAACCTCGGAAAAAGCTGAAATAATAATAATAATAATAATGAATTAATAATTATTTAATTTAAATTTAAATATTGTATAATTAAAATTTATATTTTTGTGAATTACATTTTTTTAATAGTGTTTAATGTGGAGAATATACTCAATAGTGCAAACTTCGGAAAAAGCTGAAATAATAATAATAATGAATTAATAATTATTGAATTTAAATTTAAATATTGTATAATTAAAATTTATATTTTTGTGAATTACATTTTTTTAATAGTGTTTATTGTGGAGAATATAGTATAATATACTCAATAGTGTAGACATCGGAAAAAGCTGAAATAATAATAATGAATTAATAATTATTTAATTTAAATATAAATACACATTTATATTTTTGTGAATTGAATTATGAGTTTAAAATGAAATTTAAATAAATTCTAATTATTAAAAAAATTCAAAAGCAATATTCAATTAGTTCAATTATATGAAATCTCAATCATTTTATGTCATCTCAAACATTTTTGTGAAATAATTACTGTATGTTACTGTATATATAATTATTTAAGTAGTAAAAATAATAATAAAAACTAAAAATTTAAAAAGCTATTTTATAATTTAAAATATTTTATATAAAAATTGTACTTCATTATAATTATTAACAAAACAAAACAAAAACTACTTAAAATGACAAAGACACACAATAAAATTACTGTAAGTAAAATTGAAGTAAAAAGAGAAAATATAAAAATAAAATGCATTACAAAATATTGACAAAAACTATAATAGCATATTAAAAATAGTAAAATTTAGTTTTTAAGAAAAAAAATAAAATGAAAACTAAAACTGAAGCTAAACTTTTAAAAAACATCTTTGTTAGTGGAAAAGGTAAAAAAAAATGTTTAATGTGATGTAATAGTAAAACTGAAATAAATATGTAATAAAAATTATATAGACATTTTAAAAAAAAAAAAAAAAAACTACTACTACTGAAATTACTATAAACTTAAAGTGAAGTGAGAAAATCTTAAAAACTTTACTAACATCTTGCTAATACTAAAATAACACTGCAAACTACAAAAAAAGTGAAATGTGGAAATCAGCTTTTACAATTAATTTGTCAGTTCTTTCTAATTATTCCTGGCACTTTACTAGCAATTTCTGAGTGAGCATTGTTCATGCAGCATTATTTTTGTTTTGAATGCAGCAAAAGCAGATGATTTTTTTGGGGTCCATATTCAGTGCTGTGTGGTCCAGCTGTCTGTGTGATCTGTGTGGGAGTGTTTCTGACTGCAGTGCATCTGCTGCACACATTTAAACACTATTACAGCAGAGAAATGCTGTGACACACAAAGCTGTGACAAGTATATTAATAACTGTATGTGGCTGCAGCCTCTGTATCTCTACCAGTGTAAACACTCACACAGCGCTCATGCTTTCTCTCAGTGTGATAGCAGCACAAAAAAATGAAAAATGATCTCCATTCATGCAAGAAGAGGCACAGTCTTGTGTAGAATCCAGGGAATTTATTATATGTATTACAAATATGCAAAACAAAAACAATAGCCAACAGTCAGCTTTTGGGTCATATCTTTAATCAACGTTAATTAATGTTTGATACCGAGAGTGAGGGGGAATAAATTATCATTTTTATTAAGTGAAAAATCCCTTTGATCTTCAATTTATTTATCACAAATGCCTCAAGGGGAATTATTAGTTTGCTACATTTTAAAAGCAAACACAATGCATAATGTGCTTTAACAATTGGAATGTTACATGAATTTCAAAAATTTAAATTCTACATTTCAAATTTTTAAATTCTGCTTCCTTACATTCAAATTTCAACTGCAGTTCAAATTCAGTTTAAAATTAATAAATAATAAAATTATAAATTTAACAGTCGAAATATTGTGAGAATAAAGTCGTAATATAACGAGAATAAAAAGTCGTAATATTAAGAGAAGAAAGTCGAAATATTATGAGAATAAAGTTGAAATACTGCAAGATTAAAGCGTAATATTTTTTAATTAAGTCAAAATATTTAGAGAATAAATAAATATTTAGAGAAGTCGAAATTAGGAGAATAAAGTCGAAGTATTGCAAAAATAAAATTGAAATTATGAGAATTAAGTCAAAGTATTAAGAGAATAAAGTTGAAATATTACAAAGTCAAAATATTACGAAAACAAGGTTGAAATATTATGAAAACAGTCAAAATGTTATAAAAACAGTCAAAATATTTTGAGAATAAAGTCGAAATATTTAGAGAATAATGTTGAAATTATGATAATAAAATCAAAATATTATGGGAATAAAGTTGAAATTATTAGAATAAAGTCAAAATATCGTGAGAATAAATTGAAATATTACAAGAATAAAGTTGAAATTATGAGAATAAAGTCAAAATATTTTGAGAATAAAGTCGAAATATTTAGAGAATAAAGTTGAAATTATGATAATAAAATCAAAATATTATGGGAATAAAGTTGAAATTATTAGAATAAAGTCAAAATATCGTGAAAATAAATTGAAATATTACAAGAATACAGTTGAAATTATGAGAATAAAGTCAAAATATTTTGAGAATAAAGTCGAAATTATGACTTTATTCTCAAAATATTTTTGACTATGTTTTCATAATATTTCGACTTAATAACAAAGTCAAAATATTACAAAAACAAAGTTGAAATCGGAAAACAAAGTTAAAATATTTCGAGAATGAAATCGAAATTATGAGAATAAAGTCAAAATATGTTGAGAATAAAGTTGAAATTATGAGAATAAAGTCGAAAAGTTATGAAATTAAAGTCCAAATATTTCAAGAATAAAGTCCAAATATTTTGAGAATAAAGTCCAAATATTTCAAGAATAAAGTCCAAATATTTTGAGAATAAAGTCCAAATATTTTGAGAATAAAGTTGAAATTTTAGAATAAAGTCAAAATATTATGAAAACAAAGTCAAAATATTTCAAGAACAAAATTTAAATTATGAGAATAAAGTCGAAATATTTTACTTTATTCCTGAAATATTTTTTTATAATATTTCGACTTCATAATAAAGTCAGAATATTTCGAGAATAAAGTTTCAATTACGAGAATAAAGTCTAAATATTTAGACAATGAAGTTGAAATACTGCAAGAATAAAGTTGTAATATTTTGAGAATTAAGTCGAAATGTTATGAAAACAATGTCAAAATATTTTGAGAATAAAGTCGAAATATTTTGAGAATAAAGTTGTAATATTTCGAGAATAAAGTCCAAATATTTCAAGAATAAAGTCAAAATATTATAGCAAATATTATGAGAATAAAGTTGAAATTATGAAGTCAAAATATTACGAAAACAAGGCTGAAATATTATGAAAACAGTCAAAATGTTATAAAAAACAGTCAAAATATTTTGAGAATAAAGTCGAAATATTTAGAGAATAAAGTTGAAATTATGATAATAAAATCTAAATATTATGAGAATAAAGTTGAAATTATTAGAATAAAGTCAAAATATCGTGAGAATAAATTGAAATATTACAAGAATAAAGTTGAAATTATGAGAATAAAGTCAAAATATTTTGAGAATAAAGTCGAAATTATGAGAATAAAGTCAAAATATGTTGAGAATAAAGTTGAAATTATGAGAATAAAGTCGAAATGTTATGAAAACAAAATCCAAATATTTCAAGAATAAAGTCCAAATATTTTGAGAATAAAGTTGAAATTTTAGAATAAAGTCAAAATATTATGAAAACAAAGTCAAAATATTTCAAGAACAAAGTTGAAATTATGAGAATAAAGTCGAAATATTTTACTTTATTCCTGAAATATTTTTTTTATAATATTTCGACTTCATAATAAAGTCAGAATATTTTGAGAATAAAGTTTCAATTACGAGAATAAAGTCTAAATATTTAGACAATGAAGTCGAAATACTGCAATATTAAAGTTGTAATATTTTTAGAATGAAGTTGAAATTGCAAGAATAAAGTTGTAATATTTTGAGAATAAAGTCGAAATATTTCGAGAATAAAGTCCAAATATTTCAAGAATAAAGTCAAAATATTATAGCAAATATTATGAGAATAAAGTTGAAATTATGAAGTCAAAATATTTAGAGAATAAAGTCAAAATTTCGATAATGAAGTCGTAATATTTTAAGAACAAAGTTTAAATATTACGAAAATAAAGTTGAATAAAGACGAAATTACAAGAATAAAGTCGAAATGCTGCAAGATTAAAGTCATAGAATTCTTAGAATAAAGTCAAAATATTTCAAGAAAAAAGTAAAAATTACTAATTAAAAATTAATAATAAAGTCATAATATTTTGAGAATGAAGTCGGAACATTACAAATAAAAAATCTAAATATTTTGAGAATAAAGTCAAAATATTAAAAAAAAAGTCAAAATTATGAGAATAAAGTCGTAATATTTTGAGAATGAAGTCAAGATATTACAAATAAAAAAAAAAATATTTCGAGAATAAAGTCAAAATATTTAAAGAAAAAAAGTCAAAATTATGAGAATAAAGTCATAATATTTTGAGAATGAAGTCAAGATATTACAAATAAAAAAACTAAATATTTCGAGAATAAAGTCAAAATATTTAAAGAAAAAAGTCATAATATTTTGAGAATGAAGTCGTAATATTTTGAGAATGAAGTCAAGATATTACAAATAAAAAACTAAATATTTCGAGAATAAAGTCATAATATTTAAAGAAAAAAAGTCAAAATTATGAGAATAAAGTCGTAATATTTTGAGAATGAAGTCAAGATATTACAAATAAAAAATCTAAATATTTTGAGAATAAAGTCAAAATATTAAAAAAAAAGTCAAAATTATGAGAATAAAGTCGTAATATTTTGAGAATGAAGTCAAGATATTACAAATAAAAAAAAAAATATTTCGAGAATAAAGTCAAAATATTTAAAGAAAAAAAGTCAAAATTATGAGAATAAAGTCATAATATTTTGAGAATGAAGTCAAGATATTACAAATAAAAAAACTAAATATTTCGAGAATAAAGTCAAAATATTTAAAGAAAAAAGTCATAATATTTTGAGAATGAAGTCGTAATATTTTGAGAATGAAGTCAAGATATTACAAATAAAAAATCTAAATATTTCGAGAATAAAGTCAAAATATTTAAAGAAAAAAAGTCAAAATTATGAGAATAAAGTCATAATATTTTGAGAATGAAGTCAAGATATTACAAATAAAAAAACTAAATATTTCGAGAATAAAGTCAAAATATTTAAAGAAAAAAAGTCAAAATTATGAGAATAAAGTCATAATATTTTGAGAATGAAGTCAAGATATTACAAATAAAAAAACTAAATATTTCGAGAATAAAGTCAAAATATTTAAAGAAAAAAAGTAAAAATTACGAGAATAAAGTCATAATATTTTGAGAATGAAGTCAAGATATTACAAATAAAAAAACTAAATATTTCAAGAATAAAGTCAAAATATTTAAAGAAAAAAAGTCAAAATTATGAGAATAAAGTCGTAATATTTTGAGAATGAAGTCAAGATATTACAAATAAAAAACTAAATATTTTGAGAATAAAGTCAAAATATTTAAAGAAAAAAAGTCAAAATTATGAGAATAAAGTCATAATATTTTGAGAATGAAGTCAAGATATTACAAATAAAAAAACTAAATATTTCGAGAATAAAGTCAAAATATTTAAAGAAAAAAAGTCAAAATTATGAGAATAAAGTCATAATATTTTGAGAATGAAGTCAAGATATTACAAATAAAAAAACTAAATATTTCGAGAATAAAGTCAAAATATTTAAAGAAAAAAAGTAAAAATTACGAGAATAAAGTCATAATATTTTGAGAATGAAGTCAAGATATTACAAATAAAAAAACTAAATATTTCGAGAATAAAGTCAAAATATTTAAAGAAAAAAAGTAAAAATTACGAGAATAAAGTCATAATATTTTGAGAATGAAGTCAAGATATTACAAATAAAAAACTAAATATTTCGAGAATAAAGTCAAAATATTTAAAGAAAAAAAGTCAAAATTATGAGAATAAAGTCATAATATTTTGAGAATGAAGTCAAGATATTACAAATAAAAAAACTAAATATTTCGAGAATAAAGTCAAAATATTTAAAGAAAAAAAGTCAAAATTATGAGAATAAAGTCATAATATTTTGAGAATGAAGTCAAGATATTACAAATAAAAAACTAAATATTTTGAGAATAAAGTCAAAATATTTAAAGAAAAAAAGTCAAAATTATGAGAATAAAGTCATAATATTTTGAGAATGAAGTCAAGATATTACAAATAAAAAAACTAAATATTTCGAGAATAAAGTCAAAATATTTAAAGAAAAAAAGTAAAAATTACGAGAATAAAGTCATAATATTTTGAGAATGAAGTCAAGATATTACAAATAAAAAAACTAAATATTTCGAGAATAAAGTCAAAATATTTAAAGAAAAAAAGTAAAAATTACGAGAATAAAGTCATAATATTTTGAGAATGAAGTCAAGATATTACAAATAAAAAACTAAATATTTCGAGAATAAAGTCAAAATATTTAAAGAAAAAAAGTCAAAATTATGAGAATAAAGTCATAATATTTTGAGAATGAAGTCAAGATATTACAAATAAAAAAACTAAATATTTCGAGAATAAAGTCAAAATATTTAAAGAAAAAAAGTCAAAATTATGAGAATAAAGTCATAATATTTTGAGAATGAAGTCAAGATATTACAAATAAAAAAACTAAATATTTCGAGAATAAAGTCAAAATATTTAAAGAAAAAAAGTAAAAATTACGAGAATAAAGTCATAATATTTTGAGAATGAAGTCAAGATATTACAAATAAAAAAACTAAATATTTCAAGAATAAAGTCAAAATATTTAAAGAAAAAAAGTCAAAATTATGAGAATAAAGTCGTAATATTTTGAGAATGAAGTCAAGATATTACAAATAAAAAACTAAATATTTTGAGAATAAAGTCAAAATATTTAAAGAAAAAAAGTCAAAATTATGAGAATAAAGTCATAATATTTTGAGAATGAAGTCAAGATATTACAAATAAAAAAACTAAATATTTCGAGAATAAAGTCAAAATATTTAAAGAAAAAAAGTCAAAATTATGAGAATAAAGTCATAATATTTTGAGAATGAAGTCAAGATATTACAAATAAAAAAACTAAATATTTCGAGAATAAAGTCAAAATATTTAAAGAAAAAAAGTAAAAATTACGAGAATAAAGTCATAATATTTTGAGAATGAAGTCAAGATATTACAAATAAAAAAACTAAATATTTCGAGAATAAAGTCAAAATATTTAAAGAAAAAAAGTAAAAATTACGAGAATAAAGTCATAATATTTTGAGAATGAAGTCAAGATATTACAAATAAAAAACTAAATATTTCGAGAATAAAGTCAAAATATTTAAAGAAAAAAAGTCAAAATTATGAGAATAAAGTCATAATATTTTGAGAATGAAGTCAAGATATTACAAATAAAAAAACTAAATATTTCGAGAATAAAGTCAAAATAGTTAAAGAAAAAAGTAAAAATTACGAGAATAAAGTCGTAATATTTTGAGAATGAAGTCAAGATATTACAAATAAAAAAACTAAATATTTCGAGAATAAAGTCAAAATATTTAAAGAAAAAAAGTAAAAATTACGAGAATAAAGTCATAATATTTTGAGAATGAAGTCAAGATATTACAAATAAAAAAACTAAATATTTCGAGAATAAAGTCAAAATATTTAAAGAAAAAAAGTCAAAATTATGAGAATAAAGTCGTAATATTTTGAGAATGAAGTCAAGATATTACAAATAAAAAAACTAAATATTTCGAGAATAAAGTAAAAATATTTAAAGAAAAAAAGTAAAAATTACGAGAATAAAGTCATAATATTTTGAGAATGAAGTCAAGATATTACAAATAAAAAAACTAAATATTTCGAGAATAAAGTCAAAATATTTAAAGAAAAAAAGTCAAAATTATGAGAATAAAGTCGTAATATTTTGAGAATGAAGTCAAGATATTACAAATAAAAAAACTAAATATTTCGAGAATAAAGTCAAAATAGTTAAAGAAAAAAGTAAAAATTACGAGAATAAAGTCATAATATTTTGAGAATGAAGTCAAGATATTACAAATAAAAAAACTAAATATTTCGAGAATAAAGTCAAAATATTTAAAGAAAAAAAGTAAAAATTACGAGAATAAAGTCATAATATTTTGAGAATGAAGTCAAGATATTACAAATAAAAAAACTAAATATTTCGAGAATAAAGTCAAAATAGTTAAAGAAAAAAGTAAAAATTACGAGAATAAAGTCATAATATTTTGAGAATGAAGTCAAGATATTACAAATAAAAAATCTAAATATTTCGAGAATAAAGTCAAAATATTTAAAGAAAAAAAGTCAAAATTATGAGAATAAAGTCATAATATTTTGAGAATGAAGTCAAGATATTACAAATAAAAAAACTAAATATTTCGAGAATAAAGTCAAAATAGTTAAAGAAAAAAGTAAAAATTACGAGAATAAAGTCGTAATATTTTGAGAATGAAGTCAAGATATTACAAATAAAAAAACGAAATATTTCGAGAATAAAGTCAAAATAGTTAAAGAAAAAAGTAAAAATTATGAGAATAAAGTCATAATATTTTGAGAATGAAGTCAAGATATTACAAATAAAAAAACTAAATATTTCGAGAATAAAGTCAAAATATTTAAAGAAAAAAAGTAAAAATTACGAGAATAAAGTCATAATATTTTGAGAATGAAGTCAAGATATTACAAATAAAAAAACTAAATATTTCGAGAATAAAGTCAAAATATTTAAAGAAAAAAAGTAAAAATTACGAGAATAAAGTCATAATATTTTGAGAATGAAGTCAAGATATTACAAATAAAAAAACGAAATATTTCGAGAATAAAGTCAAAATATTTAAAGAAAAAAAGTAAAAATTACGAGAATAAAGTCATAATATTTTGAGAATGAAGTCAAGATATTACAAATAAAAAAACGAAATATTTCGAGAATAAAGTCAAAATATTTAAAGAAAAAAAGTAAAAATTACGAGAATAAAGTCATAATATTTTGAGAATGAAGTCAAGATATTACAAATAAAAAAACTAAATATTTCGAGAATAAAGTCAAAATATTTAAAGAAAAAAAGTAAAAATTACGAGAATAAAGTCATAATATTTTGAGAATGAAGTCAAGATATTACAAATAAAAAAACTAAATATTTCGAGAATAAAGTCAAAATAGTTAAAGAAAAAAGTTAAAATTACGAGACTAAAGTCGTAATATTTTGAGAATGAAGTCAAGATATTACAAATAAAAAACTAAATATTTCGAGAATAAAGTCAAAATATTTAAAGAAAAAAGTAAAAATTATGAGAATAAAGTCATAATATTTTGAGAATGAAGTCAAGATATTACAAATAAAAAAAACTAAATATTTCGAGAATAAAGTCAAAATAGTTAAAGAAAAAAGTAAAAATTACGAGAATAAAGTCGTAATATTTTGAGAATGAAGTCAAGATATTACAAATAAAAAAACTAAATATTTTGAGAATAAAGTCAAAATATTTAAAGAAAAAAAGTCAAAATTATGAGAATAAAGTCATAATATTTTGAGAATGAAGTCAAGATATTACAAATAAAAAAAACTAAATATTTCGAGAATAAAGTCAAAATATTTAAAGAAAAAAGTAAAAATTACGAGAATAAAGTCGTAATATTTTGAGAATGAAGTCAAGATATTACAAATAAAAAAAACTAAATATTTCGAGAATAAAGTCAAAATATTTAAAGAAAAAAGTAAAAATTACGAGAATAAAGTCGTAATATTTTGAGAATGAAGTCGGAGTATTATGAAAACAAACTCAAAATATTTCGAGAATAAAATCTAAATATTTCGCCGTGGTAACTTGATGACTAAGTAGTTACATTAAATGTTAGATAAACGTCCACCTGAAACATTTGTTTATAACTTTTAGTGAATCTTGCCAGAATGGTTTGGGAACGTCCCCTGTTAGCCAGAAAGCTGTTGTGTTGATCAAACAATGAAAGAACAGCAGGAGTGTTTGTGAAACCCATTAGGAGTTAATATGAAACGAGACACTTGAACTTGAAGGATATGAACACATCTGCACTTTTAGTGTTTGTCATAAACACACAGGATTATATGGACGCGTCAGCAGCACTTCATTTACTCAAGAGATCAGTGAGCATCATAACAGAATAATGACCATCTCATTAATACTAAATTACTCCACTTAAATGCTAAATAAAGCAGTGGCACTGAATGAAATGCATATTACAGCTTTAAAGTGATGGTATTTTTGAATAAGGCACGGCTGATGTGTTTGAAAATGAGCATTAGCTGCAGATCAGCTGGACGTGGAAGTCTTCTGGATGCTGTAATGAATGTGGAGCTCGTCCCGTCTGGAGTGTCTGAGGGATTGTGGGGGATAGGTTTAGTTTGGCGTGTGGATCACGCGTGATTTGAGCAGGGATGAGAGCCCATCCGAAGCTTCCCGCCAGATCGGTGCGCTCCTGATACTCTCTCAGCTGAGAAATTTTTGTGCACACACTGCCAGATTTAATCAAAAAACGTCGAATGGAGTGCAAAATGTGGTGTTATTTTGGAAAATGCAGCTTTGTGTGTGCTCGCCAAAACTAGTTTGCAAAGTTTGGATATTTCATGTGTTAGTGATACTTTCACAGTTACAGAAACAGAACGACTCGCATTATGTCTGTTGTTTTATATATATATATATATATAAATTATTTCTTAAATTTAAATTCATATTTTTTTGTGCACAGGATGCCATAAAATGATCAAAAGTAACATTAAAAACATTTGTAATGTTACAATTGTGATGTATTTATATTTTAAATTTTATGGACCTGATAATAAAATTTAAATTATAAGAATAAATTCAAAATAATATGAGAATAAGGTCATAATATTTTTAGAATAAATTAAAAATGTTACGAGAATTAAGTCGAAATTATGAGAATAAAGTCAAAATATTTAGAGAATAAAGTCGAAATTAGGAGAAAAAAGTCAATATTTTTTAAATTAAGTCTAAATATTTAGAGAATGAAGTCAAAATGACGAGAATAAAGTCGAAATATTGCAAAATCAACGTTGAAATTATGAGAATTATGTGAAAATATTAAGAGAATATGGTTGAAATATTATGAAAACAAAGTCAAAATATTTTGAGAATAAAGTTGAAATATTTTAAGAATAAAGTTGTAATATTTTGAGAATAAAGTTGAAATACTGCAAGATTAAAGTCGTAATATTTTAAGAATAGTCAAAATATTTAGAGAATAAAGTCGAAATTAAGAGAAAAAAGTCAGTATTTTTAAATTAAGTCGAAATATTTAGAGAATAAAGTCAAAATATTGCGAAAACAACGTTGAAATTTTGAGAATTAAGTGAAAATATTGAGAGAATAAGGTCGAAATGTTACGAAAACAACGTTGAAATTTTGAGAATAAAGTTGAAATATTTTAAAAATAAAGTTAAATATTTTAAAAATAAAGTTGAAATATTTTGAGAATAAAGTCGAAATATTACGAGAATAAAGTTGAAATATTTTAAGAATAAAGTTGAAATATTACGAGAATAAAGTTGAAATATTTTGAGAATAAAGTTGAAAAACTGCAAGATTAAAGTTGTAATATTTTAAGAGTAGTCAAAATATTTAAAGAATAAAGTCGAAATTAGGAGAGAAAAGTCAATATTTTTAAATTAAGTCGAAATATTTAGAAAATAAAGTCAAAATGACGAGAATAAAGTCAAAATATTGTGAAAACAACGTTGAAATTTTGAGAGTTAAGTGAAAATATTAAGAGAATAAGGTCGAAATATTACGAAAACAAAGTCAAAATATTTTGACAATGAAGTTGAAATATTACAAAAAATAAAGTCGAAATATTTAAAAAATAAAGTTTAAATATTTTGAGAATAAAGTCAAAATATTACGAGAATAAAGTTGAAATATTTTAAGAATAAAGTTGAAATATTTTGATAATGAAGTTGAAAAACTGCAAGATTAAAGTTGTAATATTTTAAGAGTAGTCAAAATATTTAGAGAATAAAGTCGAAATTAGGAGAGAAAAGTCAATATTTTTTAATTAAGTCGAAATATTTAGAGAATAAAGTCGAAATTATGAGAATAAAGTCGAAATATTGCAAAATTAACATTGAAATTATGAGAATTAAGTGAAAATATTAAGAGAATAAGGTTGAAATATTATGAAAACAAAGTCAAAATATTTTGAGAATACAGTTGGAATATTTTAAGAATAAAGTCGTAATATTTTAAGAATAAAGTTGAAATACTGCAAGTTTAAAGTCGTAATATTTTAAGAATAGTCAAAATATTTAGAGAATAAAGTCAAAAGTAGGAGAAAAAAGTCAATTTTTTTTTAATTAAGTCGAAATATTTAGACAATAGTCAAAATGACAAGAATAAAGTCGAAATATTGCGAAAACAACGTTGAAATTATGAGAATTATGTGAAAATTTAAAGAGAATAAGGTTGAAATATTATGAAAACAAAGTCAAAATATTTTAAGAATAAAGTCGAAATATTTTGAGAATGAAGTTGAAATACTGCAAGATTAAAGTTGTAATATTTTAAGAATAGTCAAAATATTTAGAGAATAAAGTTGAAATTAGGAGAGAAAAGTCAATATTTTTTAATTAAGTCGAAATATTTAGAGAATAAAGTCAAAATATTGTGAAAACAACGTTGAAATTTTGAGAGTTAAGTGAAAATATTAAGAGAATAAGGTCGAAATATTACGAAAACAAAGTCAAAATATTTTGACAATGAAGTTGAAATGTTTTAAGTATAAAGTTGAAGTACTGCAAGTTTAAAGTCGTAATATTTTAAAAATAGTCAAAATATTTAGAGAATAAACTCAAAAGTAGGAGAAAAAAGTCGTAATAGTTTGGAAATATTACAAGAATAAAGATGAGACTAAATTATAAGAATAAAGTCGAAAAACGGCAGCAAGATTAAAAGTCATAATATTTTATTAAATTAAGTCAAAATATTTAAAGAATTAAGTCAAGATATTAAGAGAATAAGGTCGAAATTCAATTTTTGAATTCAAATTAAAAAAAAAAATGTATTTTACAAAAAAAAAGTTGTTCTACTCCAAAATATAGGTTAATTCAGTGTTATTTGTCATTCTTTGTAATTGTCTTGTAATTGTTTGAAAAAATTGTGTGAGATAAGTTGCAATAACATTTGGAAATCAAGCTTGTGCTGTGTGTAAGCTATTGTGCAATAATTGCACAATTCTAAAAAAAAAAAAAAAAAAAAAAAATGCACTGCATGATCAAACATTTAGGTGGGATAAATATATATTCTTGAAAAAAGTAAAAAAAAAAAAAAAAAGCTCTGCTCCACCCCACAAATAAAAACCATGATTAAAACAAGGTTTTAAAAAGATTGGTATCGGCAGATACTGCTTCCTTTGATTGGCGCACCCCTAAATAAAGATCATTTAGATGTTTAATTACTATTTGGAACATTAGGATCGCTAGAAGAGGGCTTAATGAACTCAATTTTGTCAACCTCAAATTCGACCAGTACTGACATCTTATACTTCTTTTGTCTTTAGCTCAAAATTAGACTGTGCACATTCAGACTCATTTTTCCAGCACAGGTCACATATATATATATCTATCTTATTTGTTGCAAATAATGATGTGGGAAATTAAAGCTGATAGCTGGAGCTGGTCTTTTCCTCCTGGTTTGTGCAGCAGGCTGTCGCTCCTGCTAAATGTGTTCACATGCTTTCCATTTCCTCTGCCTCATTCTGACAAGTTAGTTCCAGTTTAGCACTTCCAGGCAGGACGTGCGGAGCTCACAGCTTCCCTTCCTCTGCTGCGGTGAGTCAGACTCGCCTCTCCTGCCCAGATATTCACCGTCTCATGACATCAGGCCCTGAGCACAGGCGCACCTTCTCCCTCGCTCATCACTTATGACATCCACAATGACTTTGTCCCCTCTCAGCGTCCGTGGCAAGGTCAGGAGGGTTTGTTAATGCGCCGCACGGATCCGGTTGGCTCTATAGTCATCATATGTGACGCGCCGGCTGAGGTCAATGCTGCTGAACTCTCAGTAAGAGCTTGTGCATCTAGATGTTCTCAGAACTTTCTGGCAAGGTTCTCTCAAAGATATGAACAAACGTTCTATTAATGTTCTTTCAAAGTTATCAAAACGTTAGGAGAGAAACATAAATTATACATTATTCATTCAATGTTTTTTTGTTTATTTGTTCCTGAAACATTTTAGTGCATGTCAGTCCATGGTCCCCATTGACTTCCAAAGCATTATTTTTCTATGCTATCAAATTTTTGGTTACCCACATTGTTCAAACTATCTTTTTGTGTTCAACACAACCAAATTAAATTTACAAAAGTGATTTTAATATGCAAAAAAAAACACTATATGCAAGTAAAAGGTAATTGTGACTTTATCTCACAGTTCTAAAAAAAAAAAATGTTTTTCAAATTAAATTAATTAAAATTAAAATAAACTTCATATGCAAGCAAAATGCATGACTTTGTTATTTTCATAAAGGTAATTTTATATTTTTATTTAATAACATTTAATTAATTCTTTTTTTTTTTTAGGTTGTAAATAAATTAGTGCCGGGCAACGATACATCATGATTAATCACATCCAAAAGGTTTTTGTGTAAATAATATTTGTGTGTGTACTGTGTATGTTTATTATGTATATACATCCATGTTTATGTTTATATATTAAATATTTCTGTGCAATATAAATAATATATTTTAACTTTATTCTTGCAGTATTTTGACTTTATTCTTGAAAATTTTTTACTCTATTCTTGTAATATTTTGACATTTTTCTCAAATTTATTCTCAAAATATTTAGACTTTATGCTTGTGATATTTCATCCTTATTCTCGTAATATTTCGATTTTATTCTTTTAAATATTTCAACTTTATTCTTGTAATATTTTGACTTAATTCTCAAAATATTTCCTCTTTATTCTCGAAAAATTTTGACACTTTTTCTCATAATATTTCAGCCTTATCCTTGTAATATTTCAACTTTATTCCCGAAAATATGTTACTTTATTCTTGAAAAATTTAGATTTTATTCCCGAAATATTTCAGGATTATACTCATAATATTTGGACTTTATTCTCAAAAAATGTCGACTCTATTCTTGTAATATTTCAGCCTTTTTCTCATAATATTTCAACTTTATTCTCATAATATTTCTGCCTTATTCTCGTAATATTTCAACTTAATCCTCGTAATACTTCGTCCTTATATTCATAATATTTCAACTTTATTCTCATAATATTTCTGCCTTATTCTCATTATATTTCAAATTATTCTCATAATATTTCTGCCTTATTCTCGTAATATTTAAACTTTATTCTCGTAATATTTCAGCTTTATTCTCTGAATATTTCAACCTTATTTTCAAAATATTTTGACTTTATTCTTGTAATATTTTGACCATAATATTTCAAATTTATTCTCATAATATTTCATCCTTATTTTAATAATATTTGACTTTATTCTCGGAATATTTCGGCCTTATTCTTGTAATATTTCAACATTATTCTCATAATATTTTGAAATGATTCTTGTAATATTTCAGCCTTATTTTCGTAATATTTTAACTTTATTGTCGTAATATTTCAACTTTATTCTCAAAATGTTTGACTTTATTTGCATAATATATTCACATTATTCTTGTAATATTTCGACTTGATTCTTGAAATATTACGACTTTAATCCATAGACTGTAAAAAAATATGGACGTAGTATCCGTGACGTCACCCGTAGGATTCTGAAGCGCTATTTTGAAGCCTATAGTGGGCGGGAGTCGGCCGTCGCCATCTTGGAATCGCGTCACCGCGCGTCACTCGCGGATAATCAAAAATGGGCAAAAAGGCGGGACGTGGGTGGAGCTTGTTGCTGAAACCACGCCCGCCTAGCGCGACAGTGGTGACAGCAGCGGCAATCCCCCTGTCACTCAAGTGACCACGCCCTTAATTATGCAGAACTTTAAGGCTTAATATAACTTAAACGGATGAGTTATAAAAAAATTCACCCCCCTCACAGTTGACATGAAGGGCAAAACTAGCTATATAGACCAAAACCATTTTTTGAACCAGGCTGTAAACATACTTTTTTCTGCTGTAAAGTTGGGCATTTTAACATGGGGAGTCAATGGGACTGACTCCCTTTTGCAGCCAGTCTCTAGCGGCCAGTCGATGAATTGCAGTTTAAGCCACTTCCGTGTTGGTTTCAATAGAGAGAGCGGGAGGTTGCACCTTGCTTTAATCGCATAATTTTTTTATAAGTATATTTCACTTATTGTTTTTTTTTTTCAGTGCACCAAAATAAATTACCTTTGACAACGAAACAGGCATTTTCTCCAGCTTTTTAATTGTTGATCATTTTCTTTATTTTGCCATCTTAACTCTGCACAATTATATGGTTAATTGCATTTTATTCTTGGCATTCAGCATTGTTTCTCCCAATGTTTGTTGCTGACCCTTCACTCGAGACGCTTTGCTTTAGAGACAATCATCAGTGAGACTCAGTGTAAACACAGAGGATTCAGCAATCTGAAACAATCACATGTACTGACCTTTAAATGTGCAATAACATGGCTGCAGTAATTCTTCATCCTCTCACAGTCTCTCTGTTGAATCATTCGTCAAGTCCAGTGAGTTTCCTCACATGCTGCTGCTTCTGTTCATTTCTCAGCGCTGTGACAGACAGCCCAAATCACACGAACTCACTGTTCCCTCTCTGTCTCTCTCCAGAATACCTTCTTGCCTGCTAACACGGAAGAGGACATCTTTGCTCACTTGGGTTTAGAGTATATTGAACCTTGGCAACGAAATGCCTAGTTTCAGTCTCTGCTCTGTGAAGCCTGCTGATGTTCTGGACAGATTCAACACCCTCCACATGACGCTGATGCTGATTCACACTCAAACATCCGCAGAATGCTTTCACCAGCCAGCGTGAGCATTATTGATAGTCCATGGTGGTCTGTTTTCGGTCTCAAATACACATATAGTTACACCCAAACATATTTGGACACACTTTAAGTGTCTAAATTTGACCCTGGACCACAAAACCAATCATAAGAGTCAAGTTTTTGAAATTGAGATTCATACATCAATGCATGGTTTAAGATAAGACAATATTTGGCCTGAGATACAACTATTTGAAAAACTGCAATCTGTGAGTGCAAAAAAAAATCTAAATACTGATAAAATCACATTTAAAATTGTCCAAATAAAGTTCTTAGCAATGCATATTACTAATCAAAAATTAAGTTTAAAATTTTTACAATAGGAAATTGACAAAATAACTTCATAAAACAAGATCTTTACTTGATATCCAAATGATTTTTGGCCTAAAAAAAAAAAAAAAAAAAAAAAAAAAATAATATATATATATATATATATATATATATATATATATATATATATATATATTTTTTTTTTTTTTTTTTTTTTTTTTTTTTTTTACCCATACAGTGTATTTTTCCATACAGGGCCCGAGCTGCTCAATTTATAAAAACAGAGCCTGTATTGCAGTTATCATTTTTAATGTCAAAGTGGCTAGATTTCATTTAGTTTCTTTTTAAAGTATATTTAAAAATATGTTTGAAACATTTTATGTTTGTTAAATTAAAGTTTTAGTTTTTTTATAAAGTGACAATGAGTTGAGCATGTTAGATCAATTTAGCTTTCTCAAATCAACACGACTTCCCTTAAATAAAATCTGTAGACATAAAACACTTAATGCATTTCACAATATTAATTTAAACATTTGAGCTAGATAATTGTGCGCCGTTAGACGCATATCCGAACGTTTGTGCAATGAGTGAAAGCTAAAAGCTTTGCAGGACATGGAAGTGCCAGCGCGATCTCTTGCATTTTTTTTTTTCTCTTATTAAAATTGGAAACAAAAATACTTCATCATTTTTGCTTACAAAGGTAAGAGCAATACATCATTGGGAACTGCAAAAGGTCTGCTTTTATTTGTGTGGACTATCAACAAAATGTTGTGCTTTTGTAAAATAGCTAAAAATAAACAAACATGTGCTTTCTGCCGTTTCTGTCTTGAGGAGGAGCGCTTCACAAAAATGATCCGAAACTCAGCGAATAGTTGCATCACAGACATTGTGTTATTTTTGTGGTCCAGGGTCACAAATGGACATGCATTGGCTAATTATTTAAAGGTAAGATGCACAAGTACGCTTTTCAAGCAAAGCATTTAACTAGTGTGTGTAATTTTTGTAGTGCAAAACTAATAATGATTGTTTCCAAACAGTTTACATTCAAAATCGTGCCGTTTTTTACAATTTAATCAGTAGATGAAATCAAGCCTCAGTCATGTTTTGTTTGGAAATGCACTACCACACTGCAAAAAAAAAAAAAAAAAAAAAATGCTTTTCTTACTAAAGACTAAAAGAGTTACTAAAAATCTAAGTAAGAAAAGCATTTTTGCAGTGCATTGAAAAGTTATAAAGAAGTCTTATATTCACCAAGGCTGCATTTATTTGATCAAAAATACAGTTAAAATTGTGAAATAATATTACAATTTAAATGAACCATTTTCTATGTGAATCCATGTTCAAATGTAATTTATTCCTGTGATGCAAAGCTGAATTTTCAGCATCGTTATTCCACTTTAGGTGTCACATGATCCATCAGAATATGCTGATTTGCTGCTTAAAAACATTTCTGATTATTATCAATGTTGAAATCATTCAGAAACGTGATGCATTTTATTTTCCAGGATTCACAGATGAATAGAAAGTTCAAAAGAACAGCATTTATTTCAAACAGAAATCATTTGTAACATTATAAATGCCTTCACTGGCACATTTGATCAATTTAATGCAATCTTATTGAACCCAAACCTTTGAACTGTAGTGTACGTCCGATTTAAAAATTTAAAATGGCTTGCAAAATCAACTTTAAGCTGTGGTTTGGCTTGTTTTCATATTTTTTTGGATTTAATTAGATGATTATTATTCAACTTTTCCTTCTCTTAGTCTCTGAGACATTAGTTTAGTTAGTAGAGTTGCATGATATTACATCAGAACAGCTGTTTTTGTCAGGAGACCTTTTGAACATTAGTGAATGTTAATCAAACTATGATTTAAATGAGTAGAAATTATCATAAGCTGGCTGTACATACAATCAACTCAAAGCTTTTGTGTGTATCTTTTAATTATAGTGATTTGATTCATTGTGCATCGCACATACTCACTTACAGGAAACACTTTCAGAATTTTTGTTCGTTTGAGGTTCTCTCAAAGTATATAGTTATCTGGTCTTTAGTAACATTCTTTAAATGTTAGCACAAAAACATTAGTTATTCATCATTTATGGAACGTTTTTAAAAAATATTTATGTTTGTTAAATGTTTCTTAAATGTTACCACTTAGTACTTTTGCATGGTTTAGAGAACCTTCAAAAGTAACGTTCTCGTAATGTTTGCAAAATAATAAAATGGAACATTCCCTTAATGTTTTTAAAACATTAAAAAACTGATGTTTGTGTAACGTTTTAATAATTATTATATAGTTTCAAATGGTTTAAGGAACATTCAAATGTAACATTCCCATAATGTTTGCCAAATAAGAAAATGTTAATGTTGTTTTTACTGTTCACATAACAAAGAAAAACTTTTTTTAAACATTAAAAAGTAACATTCTTTTAACATTTTTTAAATGTCACAACATACTCATTTCAGATGATTTAAGAAACATTCAAAAGTAATGCTCTCATAATGTTTGCAAAATAATAAAATGGAACATTCCCTTAATGTTTTTAAAACATTAAAACTGATGTTTGTGTAACATTTTAATTATTATTATATAGTTTCAAATGATTTAAGGAACATTCAAATGTAACATTCCAATAGTGTTTGCCAAATAAATAAATAAAAAATCTGTCATGTTGTTTTTACTGTTCACATAAAAAAGACAAAAACTTTTTTGTATTAAAAAAAAAGAACTCGGACATTCTTTTGACGTTTTTTAAATGTTACAACATACTCATTTCAGATGATTTAAGGCACATTCAAATGTAACATTCCCATAATGTTTGCCAAATAAGAAAATGTAATTTTCCATAATGTTGTTTTTACTGTTCACATCAAGATTTTTATTTTTTTTACTTTTACTTTTTTTTACAACATTTTTTAAATGTTACTACATACATATTTCAGATGATTTAGAGAACATTCAGAAGTAACTTTCGATAATGTTTGCAAAATAATAAAATGGAACATTCCCTTAATTTTTTTAAACATTAAAAAACTTGATTTGTGTGATGTTTTTATTATATTATTATATGCTAGTTTCAAATGGTTTAAGGAACATTTAAATGTAACATTCCCATAATGTTTTCCAAAAAGGAACATTGAATGTTTCCAAAAGAAAAACTTTTTTAACCAAAAAAACAAACAAAACAAAACTGGACATTCTTTTAACATCTTTTAAATGTTACTACATACTCATTTCAGATGATTTAGAGAACATTCAAAAATAATGCTCTCATAATGTTTGCAAAATAATAAAATGGAAACATTCACTTAATGGATTTTTAAACATAAAAAACTGATGTTTGTGTAATGTTTTTATTATTATTATATAGTTTCAAATGATTTAAGAAACATTCAAATGTAACATTCCCATAATGTTTGCCAAATAAGAAAATGTAATGTTTCCATGTTGTTGTTTTTACTGTTCACATCAAGATTTTTATTTCTTTTACTTTTACTTTTTTTACAACATTTTTTAAATGTTACTACATACTCATTTCAGATGATTTAGAGAACATTCAAAAATAATGCTCTCATAATGTTTGCAAAATAATAAAATGGAAACATTCACTTAATGGTTTTTTAAACATAAAAAACCTGATGTTTGTGTAATGTTTTTATTATTATTATATAGTTTCAAATGATTTAAGAAACATTCAAATGTAACATTCCCATAATGTTTGCTAAATAAGAAAATTGAATGATTCCGTAATGTTTTTACTGTTCTCAAATAAGTTTTTTTTTTTACTTTAAAAAAGAAACTGGACATTCTTTTACCATTTATGTTAAATGTTACTACATACATATTTCAGATGATTTAGAGAACATCCAAAAGTAACTTTCCATAATGTTTGCAAAATAATAAAATGGAACATTGAAAAATACTCATTTCTAATTTACTAGTTTCAGATGATTTAAGGAACATTAAAATGTAACATTCCCATAATGTTTGCAGAATAAGAAAAAAATAATTAACATTAACAAAAAAAAAGGTATTCTTTTAATGTCTTTTAAATGTTACTACATACTCATTTCAGATGATTTAGAAAACATTCAGAAGTAACATTTCCATAATGTTTGGAAAATAACAAAATGCATCATTGAAAGGGTTAGTTCAGCCAAAAATGAAAATTAGCCCATTATTTACTCACCCTCAAAGGATCCTAGGTGTATATGACTTCCTTCTTTCCGATGAATGCAGTTTATACACTGCAAAAAAAAAAAAAGTGCTTTTTTTACTTAGATGTCTTGTTTCCAGCCAAAATATCTAAAAATTCTTAAAGGGGTCATCGGATGCAAAACTAACTTTTCCATGTTGTTTGAACATTAATGTGTTTTGGCAGTTTGTGTACACAACCACCCTACACTGATAAAATATTTTTTTAATCTTTAAATGAAATAACCCCTTGTTAAATTCAGGTAATTTTCAGCTCTTAGTCATTGTAACAGCGCACAGTTGATTGACATGCGCGTTTTACCTTAGCCCCGCCCTCTTCAAGCTGAAACAGTCCGAATACGATCGCTATTGTGTGACTCAGGTGCAGAGGAAGACTCTAATTGAGCGATTGAGGTGTTCTGTTGTCGGATGTAATCATGAACATAGCAGTCGTCATTTACTCCCGACATCTGAGCCGCTGAAGACACAGAGGACAACGTTACTTTCATTTTTTAAAGGAATGCACCGATCCCGATCTACATATGCATCTATGTTCGTGTGAATCGTTCCTGATGCAGTTTCACCCACAGCAGAAGTGAGTAGAAGGGTTTTTTTATGCATCTTTGCAAATGGTCTTTCTTAATAATGTGCTTGTTGGCAAGTTTCCACGATAAACACGTCTAAATGCGGCTAAAGTAAACATTACAGCTGGTAATCCCTCCGCAGAGAGAGGCGGGGCGAGCAGAGCTCATTTGCATTTAAAGGGACTCTGCAAATAAAATGAGTTGAGTTTTGACAAGTTAAAAGGGTGTTTTTTTACACTACTATTGAGAATTTTTAACCAAAGTATATTGGAGACTTTCAATAAAACCCTAAAGAATCATCTGAACTTGTGGAAAATGAGCATCCGATGACCCCTTTAAGTCAAGAAGGATTTTCTAGACAAGTAAAAATTATTTTCTTGTTTTCAGGAGTTTTTGCTTAGAACAAGCTAAATTATCTGCCAATGGGGTCAGAAAAAAATCTTATTTCTAACAGAAAACTAGATTGGCAGATTATTTTGCTTGTTTCAAGCAAAAACGCACTTAATTTTGAGTTGTTGTTTTTTTTAAACAAGACAATCATTTTTTACTCATCCAGAAAATCCTTCTTGATTTAATAGGGTCCTATTATGCTCTTTTACAAAGGCTTTATTTTGTTTTGGGGTGCACTTGAAAATGCTCTCATGCTTGGTGGTTCGAAAAAAAAAGCATAATTTTTACACATAATTTACAAATTTATGCCTTTCAGTCTAAAAGCTTGGGAGTGCCAGGATTATTTTTAATATAACTCTGATTGCATTTGTCTGAAAGTAGGAAGTCATACCCAGGATGCATGGAGGGTGAGTAAATAATTCACTATGGTAGTATTGGTCCTATAGTTGTAGTTCTGTACAAACTGTAGTTTTTTAAACTAAATATCTCCCTTTGGAGTGGACTTTGAGATTTGTAACCTTGTAGATGTTTTTTTATGCCCAAACATACACACCACACACTGGCTATAATTCAAAAAGTGAAAAAGCAGTGCATATCAGTGTTTGTTCAGCTGTAAACTGAGATTTTCTTGCATGCAAACCTCTTCATCCCGTTTGTTTGTGACTCAAGCGTAACCCGTGATGTCTTGAGGAAGAGCGCAAGGTCTAGATCTTCCTATTTAAGGATCCTTAAGTAGAACAGCTCAGGCGTTTCCAGGACTCGACCCGAGGGCCTCTCTTTCTCTCTCTTTTTATCTCTGACCCTTTCCCAACACCAGAAGCGCAGAGCGTCGGTCCTGTGAACCGGACTGAACCGGCTCCAGCGCTCAAACTGGGTTAGCTTCTGTTGTGTTGGCGTTAAATTACTTTACACTGAATTTTACGGCCCACAGCAATGCCACAATTCCCATCAGGCTCTGCAGTGCTGCACTTTCTATGAGTAATCTTCAGTAACAAAAGCTTTATTAAATTCTGACTTTGCTAATTCCAACAATAGCTGTGATCCAAAGCCTGGAGAGACGCACTTTCAAATCTTAAATTCACTCGTAATACTTCTCTGGTTCTGTTGTGTGTGATTTATGAGTCCAAAGAAGAAAAGTTTTAGGCGACTTCTCACCATCATCGATTTTGAGTTCACTTTCTTCTCTGGTTAAAAATGTAGGTTATTAAAAGGTTTTGCTTTTCTAAAACGTTGACATGTCTGTGATTGGCATGTTATGTAAAGATTACAAAATGTTTCTTACAACATTCTACTAATTTTATTTGTAACCAAAATGTAACATTATTTTTTTTTATTCTAAAAACATTAGAATGTTCAGTTTTCTATTCATAATTTTGTTAAAAGTTATTTAAAGGTTCCAAAAATGTTTAACATTCCAAATATAACATGAATTGAACATTTTTTAAATTTTAAATGTTAAATTATTTAATGATACATAAACATTTCTTGGAACATTTGTTTCCAAAATATGGTTATTTGTTTCCAAACGTATGGTTATCCTAAAAATTCAGTTTTCTTGTTATACTTACTTTATTTGTAATCCTAATAATAACATTATTTAAAAAAAATCTAAGAACATTTTTTTTAAAGTTTCTATCAACAGTGTATTAACTTTACTTGTAATCCAAAATACAACATTTGAACCTTTTTTAAGAAATATTCTAAAAATGTCTTGTCATGATTGCAAAGTTATTTTAAGATTACAAAAATGTATTAGATTAATAACTTTATTTGAAGGTCTTTTAAATATTCTACCATAATGATACATTAAAATGTTAAAATTCCCAGTTTTCTTGTTATTATTATAATGTTATTTAAAGGTTACAAAAACATTTCTTACAACATTCTACAAACGTTTCTCAAAATCATTTATTCTAAGAGCATTAAAATGTCCAAAATGTTTTATTGAGGTTAGAAAATGTAAAGGTTACAAAAAAAGTAACATTGTACCAACTTGATTTGTAATCCAAAATATAACAATTAAAAGTTTTTAAGAAAAATGTCTAATTTCCTTGTCGTAATTAGAAAGTTATTTTAAGGTTACAAAAATGTATAACATTCTAAATATAAAGATATTTTATTGTTTTTCTAAGTGTTCTAACATAATAGTGTCACACGTGCGGAGACGAGGAGACAGGGAAAACGCAAGACTACAGGGTATAAACAAAAGCACTGAATTTATTCTAATCAAACAAACAAAAATCCAGGAGCAGACATGGCACGCTGAAACATCAATCGCGGACAATGGGAGTGAGAGACCAAGGACTATAAATACACAGAAACAGGGGAAGTACAAATATGGGCCAGACTGAACCAATCCAACCTAAACCAAAAGGGGGAGACAAGGAACAAACCAAATACACTAGAAACACAGGGGGAAAAACACCAGGAAAACATGACAAAACAGGACACAATACTGACAAATAGAAGGTTAAAATGTTATTATAATATTATTTAAAGGTTACAAAAACTTCTAAAACATCATTTCTAACCAAAATGTATTAATATTTAAAATGAGCTGTAATTAAGAAATGTATTTTAAGTTTGCAAAAACATTTTAACGTTCTAAAAATTATTTGAACATTTTTAAATATCACAAGTTTTGATTGGAATATTATTTAATGGTTTCGAAAATATTCCTCACAAAATTCTAACTTTATTTGTTCCCAAAATGTACCATTCTTGATTTTTCTATGTTCTAAGATGATGTCCAGTAAAATGAACAGTTTTCTTGTAGTTAGAACATTTTAAAGGTTACAAAAAAACTTTCCAGCAACATTGTATCAACTTTATTTGTAATCCAAAATATAACATTATTTGAACTTGTTTAAGAAATGGTCAAATGTCCAATTGTCTTGTTGTAATTAGAAAAGTTATATTAAGGTTAACAATAGAATGTTGAAATATCTAGATTTCTTGTTATTATAATGTTATTTAAAGGTTGCAAAAACGTTTCTTGTAACATTCTACTTACGTCATTTGTAACCAAAATGTTTTTTTTTTTATGTTTTACCCAAAATGTAAAATTTCTTTGAATTTTTTTATGTTCTAAGAATCATAATACTAAAAAATACTAATACTAATATAAAAAAAAAAAAAAAATGTAAAATGTCTTGTTAAAAAAGTTTTGTTATTATTATATGCTGCAAAAGCATCTCTTACAACATTCTACAAACGTTTTCCAAAATATAACATTTTTGAACTTGTTTAAGAAATGTTCCAAAAATGCTAAAAAATGTCCAATGTTCTTGTCATAATTAGAAAGTTATTTAAAGGTTACAAAAACTTCTAAAACATCATTTCTAACCAAAATGTATCAATATTTAAAATGAGCTGTAATTAAGAAATGTATTTTAAGTTTGCAAAAACATTTTAATGTTCTAAAAATTATTTGAACATTTTTAAATATCACAAGTTTTGATTGGAATATTGTTTAATGGTTTCGAAAATGTTCCTCACAAAATTCTAACTTTATTTGTTCCCAAAATGTACCATTCTTCATTTTTCTATGTTCTAAGATGATGTCCAGTAAAATGAACAGTTTTCTTGTAGTTAGAACATTTTAAAGGTTACAAAAAAACTTTCCAGCAACATTGTATCAACTTTATTTGTAATCCAAAATATAACATTATTTGAACTTGTTTAAGAAATGGTCAAATGTCCAATTGTCTTGTTGTAATTAGAAAAGTTATATTAAGGTTAACAATAGAATGTTGAAATATCTAGATTTCTTGTTATTATAATGTTATTTAAAGGTTGCAAAAACGTTTCTTGTAACATTCTACTTACGACATTTGTAACCAAATTTTTTTTTTTATGTTTTACCCAAAATGTAACATTTCTTTGAATTTTTTTATGTTCTAAGAATTTTGAAATGTCCAGTTTTCTTGTCATAAATAGAAAGATTTTTAAAGGTTACAAAAATCTTTAACATTCTAAATATAAGGTTATTTGAATCATAATACTAAAAAATACTAATATTAATATAAAAAATACAAAAAAAAATTAAAATGTCTTGTTAAAAAAGTTTTGTTATTATAATATGCTGCAACAGCATTCTTCAAACGTTTTCCAAAATATAACATTATTTGAACTTGTTTAAGAAATGGTCAAATGTCCAATTGTCTTGTTGTAATTAGAAAAGTTATTCTAAGGTTAATAATAGAATGTTGAAATATCTAGATTTCTTGTTATTATAATGTTATTTAAAGGTTACAAAAACATTTCTTATAACATTCTACTTACGTCATTTGTAACCAAAATTTTTTTTTTTTTTTTGTAACATTTCTTTGAATTTTTTCATGTTCTAAGAATTTTGAAATGTCCGGTTTCTTGTCATAAATAGAAAGTTTTTTTTAAAAGGTTACAAAAATCTTTAACATTCTAAATATAATTTTATTTGAAGGTCTTTTAGATATTCTATCATAATACAAAAAAATACAAAAAAATTTAAAATGTCTTGTTAAAGTTTTGTTATTATAATATGCTGCAAAAGCATCTCTTACAACGTTCTACAAACGTTTTCCAAAATATAACATTTTTGAACTTGTTTAAGAAATGTTCCAAAAATGCTAAAAAAATGTCCAATGTTCTTGTCATAATTAGAAAGTTATTTTAAGGTTACAAAAATGTATAACATTCTGAATATAACATTATTGTAGTGTTTTTCTAAATATTCTAACATAATAGAATGTTAAAATGTACAGTTTTCTTGTTATCATAATGTTATTTAAAGGTTACAAAAATGTTTCTTACAACATTCCACTAACTTTACATTATTGACATTTATTTAAATTTTCTTAATGTTCTAAGAAAGTTTTCTTGTCATAAATAGAATGTTTTTTAAAGGTTACAAATGTTTAACATTCTAAATATAAAATTATTTGAAGATCATAATGTAAAAAATTCTTATTATAATTATGTTATTTTAAAAATATAATTTTTTTGTCTTAATTAGAAAGTAGCCTAAAAGTTACAAAAACGTTTAACATTCTAAATGTAACTTTATTTGAATTTTTAAATGTTTCTTAGAACATTCAAGGACATCATAAAAAAACATTGAGAGAATGTTGATCTATAAACGATAAGAACATTCCAAAAATATTAACATGCTAACATTTATATAATTAAAAAGTTTTGAGAAGATTCCCTGTCAGCTGGCTTCTCTGGTTGTTTTGAAGTATTTTTTGAAACGCATTCAGAAAAAAAATGTTTTCCATTGCAGTAAATGTGTATGAATGGTGTGATTTAGCTTGTGTTGTATTATGATGCCGGTTAGAAAGTAAGTCCAGGACGAGTAGGACTGTGTTGATGCGTGAGCAAATGGATCTGATTATCATCTGGACGCCGCTCCGCTCTGTGTGTTGATTCGGCTGGCGGCGGTTTTGCATATTTGATTTGAATATTTATTTGTCTTGAAAATGATCTGAGCTGTAGCTTTGCAAATGCTAATGAAGTCTCAGAGCGTTTATGAGCTTTATTATTGTGTTCTGGAATTCCAATGACTTTGTCATTTTTGTAGCTTCTCTGAGCCCAAGAAAGTCAAGTTTTAATAAAAGTAGATTTCTGAATATGCTTTCGGCGCATTCAAACTTTAAAACGCTTAATGTGCTGACAATAAAGTTCTGCTCTGTTCTTTCTGTCTGTCTGTTTTTAATAAAACACACTTTGCCGGAAGCAAGAATCCTTTCAGTCTTAAAGGGGTGCTTCACCTAAAATGAACTTTCTGTCATCATTTACTCATCCTAATCTTTCTTCTGTAGAAGACAGAGATGTTTAGCCAAATATAATCTACTGATCTTTGTTCTTAATACATTAATATGAATTTTAATAATTATATATTTAGTTTGAATTATTATTAATGTCATATTTATTTATTGTCATTAATTATTTTAATATTTATTATTATTGTTAAATGTATACACTTTATTCTCACTGTTAAATTAATTTTATAATTATATTATTAATTAAAGTATTAAACAATTTAATAATTAAAAAACGCTACATTCTTACTATAAAACATAATTGTAATAATTGTTATTAAGTTAGTAATTATTATATAATTTAAAAATTATTTACTTATTAATTTGAATATTTATTACTTGATTTATTAAATGCATAGAGGAGCTATTAAGCAAAAATGTCATGTTATACTTTTTAATATAGTAATATACATTTTAATAATTATTAAATGAGTATTACTGTAATAATTATTAAATAATAAAATATTTTCGTAATTATATATTAATTTTAATAACCGTTCATTATTTAATTTATTATTAAATGCTTAGGCTGAGATGTTTAGCAAAATCTTCACAATATGCTTTATTCTTATTATATTAATATTAATTTTAATAAGTATTAAAAAATAATTATATTAAAATAATATTAATAATAATAATATTAAAATATTAAATAAAGTGATGTAAAAATAATAAAATAATGTTTTAAATTATTTAATAATTATTTATTAATAATTTTATTAATATTTTTAAAATAATTATTTATTAATTTTAATACATATTTAATTTATTATTAAATGCATAGACTGGGATCTTTTCATACAAAATAATGTCTTTTTTTTACTAATTTCAATAAGTGTTTATTTAATTTGTTATTAAATGCATATACTGATGTTTTCATACTGTTACTTCATACTATGATTTATTCTTACTATATTAATATTAGTTTTAATAATAGTTTAGTAATTTAACAAGTTAAAGAGTTATTTGATGATTTTAATAATTACATATGTATTATTTATTTACTAATATGAATTTACATAGATATTAATAGATATATATATTAATATTACAGATTTTTAATTATTCTTTTGAAGTTGCTTTTTCACTGATAATATCGTAAATCTCAACTTTCACTTGAATTTGCATATAATTAAATATTTAATGAGGCCATTCTTCTACGCCAAACATCATTGGTTCTTCCATGTTTAGTAGCCAATCACAACATGCCAAGTTTAAATATGCAAATAAATTCCTCTGTTTGTTTTCCATGGAAGCAAAAAAAGTGACTGAGCAAATAAATGCTGCTTATTTAATTTTCACAGAGGAGACGTCTCGCAGAACATTCCCACAATGCTTTATTCTTAATATATTAATATTATTGATTTTTATAATTATTTTTAATAAGCCTTTTGAAGTCATGTGATAGATCTGCATGAATTTAAGTCTCTTTTAAGTCTCTGATAATATTCCCATCGGCTGCAACTCTCAAATCTCATTTGCATATATTTAAATATTTTATGAAGCTGTGCTGCTGCACACACATTACTATACTAATAAATCAGACTCTAACAAAAAAAAGTACAATTTCTCTAATAAATGTGCATTTGTGAGTGAGCATGTAAACTGTTAATTCTGTTAATTCAGATATAGTAGAAACAGCGTTCAGCATTTTGCAAGTGTGTTAAAATTGCAAAAAGTCACACTTGTGGTGTTCCCGGTCAAAAATGACCAGACTCCAAACAATTGCTTATAAATCTCTCATTATGCTATATTATCACCAAATATTGGATTCAATCTTTTTGTCAACTTGTTTTCTTTCATTTAGGACTGGTTTTGTGTTTCTATTTGCATCCAATTAATTTTAAGCCTCATTTATCTAAGAGTAGGTACCTTGAAGCAAACTTCCTGATTACACATTAAAGCACACTAGTGTGATAAACACTGCAAATTTTTAGCATTTTTTGTTTAATATTGTGAAAATTATTCTTAAAAAATGATTTTTTTACTCAAAAACCAAGGTACCTCCTCTTAGATAAATGAGGCCTACAATTAATCAGATGCAAATAGAAACACAAAACCAGTCTAAATGAAAGAAAACAAGTTGACAAAAAGATTGAATCCAATATTTAAGAGTCGCAGCCGATGGGAATATTATCAGAGACTTAAAAGAGACTTAAATTCATGCAGATCTATCACATGACTTCAAAAGACTTATTAAAAATAATTATAAAAATCAATAATATTAATATATTAAGAATAAAGCATGGTGGGAATATTCTGCAAGACGTCTTCTCTGTAAAAATTAAAATAAGCAGCATTTATTTGCTCAGTCACTCTTTTGCTTTCATGGAAAACAAACAGACAAATTCATTTGCATATTTAAACTTGGCATGTTGTGATTGGCTACTGAATATGGGAGAACCAATTATGTTTGGCGTAGCAGAATGGATTTATGAAATATTTAATTATATGCAAATTCAAGTGAAAGTTGAGATTTACGATATTATCAGTATAAAAGCAACTTCGAAAGACAGATTAAAAATAATAATTAAAATCAATAATATTAATATCTATGAGAATTCATATTAATAAATAAAAACAAATGTAATTATTAAAATCAATAAATAACTCTAACTTGTTAAATTACTAAACAATTATTACAATTAATAATAATATATTAAGAATAAATCGTATATGAAGTAACCGTATGAAAACATCAGTATATGCATTTAATAACAAATTAAATAAACACTTATTAAAATTAGTAAAAACAATTATTACATTATTTTATTATTTATTAATAATTACAGCAATATTTATTTAATAACTATTACTTTTATACAATTATTAACATTAATATTAGGAATACATTGTAGTATTAAATAACAGTATGAAAACATCTCAGTCTATTTAATAATAAATTAAATAAACATTTATTCAAATTAATAAATAATTATTACATTATTATTTCTTACAGCACTTATTTAATAATTAATATTTTAATATTATTATTAAAATTAATATTAATACATTAAGAATAAAGTGTAGTATGAAGTAACAGTATTAAAATATCTGTCTATGCATTTAGAAATAAATTAAATATTTTTTAGAAATGAGTAAATAATTATTACATTGTTGTATTTTCTAATAATAATAAGTTAAATAATACAAACAGAATTATTAAAATTAATAAATAACTTGTTCTTAAGCAATACTTATTTAATATTTTTAAATATAATTATTAAAATTAATATATTAAAAAAGCACAGTATGAAGTAACAGTATAAAACAAAAACATTAAAAAATAACAAAATATTGATTAAAATTAAATTATTTCATTATTTATTACAGCAATACTTGTTTAATCATTTTTATTTTTAATATAATTATTTTTATATAATTATTAAAAAGAATATTAATATATTAAGAATAAAGTGTAGAATGAAGATTTTAAGGATTTAATAATAAATGAAATAAATAGTTATTAAAATGTATGTATAATTATCACATTACTTTATTATTTAATAATTACAGTAATGCTCAATTAATAATTAGTAAAATTATAATTTAATTATTAAAATTCATATTAAAAGTAAAGTAAAAATAAAAACATTTAAAAGCAAACTTCCTGATTAAACATTAAAGCACACTAGTGTGAGTTTTTTTAGCTCATATTGTGAAAATGCTTTTTTCGCATAAAAATGAGGTGCCTACTCTCAGATAAATGGGGCCTATGATTAATCAGATGAAAATATAAACACAAAACCAGTCTTAAATGAAAGAAAACAAGTTGACAAAAACATTGAATCCAATATTTGCTGGTAATATATCATAATGAGAGATTTATAAGCAATTATTTGGAGTCCGGTCATTTTTGACCCGTGAACACCACAAGTGAGACTTCTTGCAATTTTGTACAAAATAAAAGCATTTAAAAGCAAACTTCCTGATTAAACATTAAAGCACACTAGTTTGAGAAACGGTGCACATTTTCATAATTTTTTAACTCTCATATTGTGAAAATTATTCATAAAATGCTTTTTTTTTTCACTTAAAAAATTAGGTGCCTACTTTTGAATAAATGAGGCTTACAATTAATCAGATGAAAATAGAAACACAAAACCAGTCCTAAATGAAAGAAAACAAGTTGACAAAATGATTGAATCCAATATTTGGTGATAATATAGCATAATGAGAGATTTATAAGCAATTGTTTGGAGTCCGGTCATTTTTGACCCGTGAACACCACAAGTGAGACTTCTTGCAATTTTGTACAAAATAAAAGCATTTAAACTTTAAAATTTCTGATTAAATTTAAAAGCACGCTAGTGTGAGAAACAGTGCAATTTTTTATCTTTTTTTTTGTTTAATATTGTGAAAAATATTTTTTCACTCAAAAAATGGGTATCTAATTTCAGATAAATGAGGCTTACGATTAATCAGATGCAAACCGAAACACAAAACCAGTCCTAAATGAAATAAAACAAGTTGACAAAAAGATTGAATCCAATATTAGGTAGTAATATACAGTAGCATAATGAGAGATTTATAAGCCTTTTTTTTTTTAGTCTGGTTTTTTTTTTTTTTTTTTTTTTTGAGTAATTTTTGACCTGGGAACACCACAAGTGTGTCTTTTTGCAATTTTGTACAAAATAAAAGCATTTAAAAGCAAACTTCCTGATTAAACATTAAAGCACACTAGTGTGATATACAGGGCAAAATATTTTTAATAATTTTTTGTTTAATATTGTGAAAATTATTCTTAATTTTTTTTTTTTTAGCTTAAAAAACAAGGTACCTACTCACAGATAAATGAGGCTTACAATTAATCAGATGCAAATAGAAACACAAAACCAGTCTTAAATGAAAGAAAACAAGTGACAAAAAGAATGAATCCAATATTTGGTGATAATATAGCAGAATGAGAGATTTAGAAGCAATTGTTTGGAGTCGGGTCATTTTTGACCGGGAACACCACAAGTGAGACTTTTTACAATTTTGTACAAAATAAAAGCATTTAAACTTTACAATTTCTGATTAAAATTTAAAGCACACTAGTGTGAGAAACAGTGCAATTTTTTATCTTTTTTTTTTTGTTTAATATTGTGAAAATGATTCATAAAAAATTATTTTTTCACTCAAAAAACGGGTACCTAATTTCAGATAAATGAGGCTTACGATTAATCAGATGCAAATAGAAACACAAAACCAGTCCTAAATGAAAGAAAACAAGTTGACAAAAAGATTGAATCCAATATTAGGTAGTAATATACAGTAGCATAATGAGAGATTTATAAGCCTTTTTTTTTAGTCTGGTTTTTTTTTTTTTTTTTTTTTTGGGAGTAATTTTTGACCCGGGAACACCACAAGTGTGACTTTTTGCAATTTTGTACAAAATAAAAGCATTTAAAAGCATTTTTTTAGCTTAAAAAACAAGGTACCTACTCACAGATAAATGAGGCTTACAATTACTCAGATGCAAATAGAAACACAAAACCAGTCTTAAATGAAAGAAAACAAGTGACAAAAAGAATGAATCCAATATTTGGTGATAATATAGCAGAATGAGAGATTTAGAAGCAATTGTTTGGAGTCCGGTCATTTTTGACCGGGAACACCACAAGTGTGTCTTTTTACAATTTTGTACAAAATAAAAGCATTTAAAAGCAAACTTCCTGATTATATATTAAAGCACACTAGTGTGAGAAACAGTGCAAATTTTTAGCATTGTTTGTTTAATGTTGTGAAAATTATTCATAAAAATGCCTTTTTCATTTAAAAAAACGAGGTACCTCCTCTCAGATAAATGAGGCTTACAATTACTCAGATGTAAATAGAAACACAAAACCAGTCTAAATGAAAGAAAACAAGTTGACAAAAAGATTGAATCCAATATTTGGTGATAATATAGCATAATGAGAGATTTAGAATCAATTGTTTGACCGGGAACACCACAAGTGTGGCTAGGTGAAATAAAAACCCACAAAAAGTTACGAAAATTAAAAAAAAAATTCTGAGAAGTACTTAAACACTGTGTGAACAAAGTCAGGAAGTTTGAGTCCAGTGCGATAATGTTAACTAGTATTTAAAATGCAATATCTTTTCCGTGTCAATTTAACCCGAACACAAGCAAAGGGTTAACTCTCATAAAGCGCTGTGGAGCTGGTCTGCGGCGTTCAGGCATGAAAGTCGAAGCTTTCTTGAGTTTCTCTGTGAAGTTCTGCTTTCTCCTCGTCCTCAGGGCCTTGGTGCTTACAGTCTGTGAAATGAGGTGATGTCTTTAAATAGCTGCGGTTCAGAGGTCGTCGAGGGGTTAAATGATCACCCTTGTGTCTGAACGTATGCGATCAGCTCATTTGCATATTCATGAGGGCCGAGACCCGGCTCTGGATCCGCCGGTAAAGAGCAATCCGCCCGGAGGCCGTTATCAGACTGAATACTGTCCGTGGAGCTGGTCAGACATCATATGCACGCATTCAAAACATTAGCATAATTATTATTCTTCTGGTTTTGTTAAAAGCCTGCTGCTTATTAAACGGCAATTATGTTTTTAATTGTCATTTTGTGTGTGAAAGCCACCCCTGTTATTATCAACAGGAAGCCAGAATGAATCAGAACGTAATAAATTACAAATATTATCATTATTTTTAAATACATTTCAGGATACCGCTATAGTATTTATTAATATTTTAAATGCAAGCTTTTATTTAAATGTTTTAAGTGTTATTTAATTTTTGTACATTTTTAGTTTTAGTTTTAATTAATCAGTATTTTAGTAATTTATCTTTTTTTTTTTACTATTTTATTTAATTTATTTGCCAAGGTAGCATTTTTGTACAAACCTTTTTTTTAAAGTTTATTTATGTGTTGTTCTATTATTATTTTTTATTTGAACTTTTTAAAGAAAAAAAATATTTTATAGAACAGTTTTTAAGTTTTCAATAATGTATATATATATCAATATATATATTTAGAAATGTCAGTTTTTAATTATTATTTTAGTATTATTTCTATACCATTATACTTGTTAATACTTTGAAATTAAGCTTTTATTTTGATAGTTTCAGTGTTAATAATTTTAAGTAATTTTACTTATGTGCTGTCTAATTTTTATTAATTTTTAAAAAATTAAAATGCAAAATCTTTTGTGTTCCATAGTGTATGTTAGTGTAGCTTAAATGTTTGTGTAATAAACTTAATGTTGACTCAAATAAAATATTTCTCTCTAAAGCTATTATTTATTTATAATGTCTATTTTCTCATTTAACACAATAATGGCTTTAAATAATCTTTTGTGGGAAATTTCACAGCCAAATTTGTATTTATTTTTCAGTACCATTTTAGTATTATTCTATATCATTATTGTAATTAATATTTTGAGATTAAGCTTTTATGTTGATATTTTCAGTGTTAATAATTCCAACTGTTCTTAAAATTCAACTTTATTTATTTATTTATTTATTATTTTTTTTTTTTACATTTTTGAGTATAATTTATGTTGTACATGTTTATGTTGTTAGTGTTATTTCTATACCATAATAGTATTTATTAATATTTTGTATTATTTGTTTTGTTATTTTCAGTGTTATGTTTTAATATGTTTTTCTTATTTGTGTTGTATTTTTTATTATATATGTGTGTGTGTGTGTGTGTGTGTGTGTGTGTGTGTGTGTGTGTGTGTGTGTGTGTGTGTGTGTGTGTGTGTGTGTGTGTGTGTGTGTGTGTGTGAATTTATTTCTATACCATTATAGTATTTGTTAATATTTTCAAATTAAGCTTAAATTTTCATACTTTCAGTGTTAATAATTTTACATAATTTTACTTCTAAAAAATAAAATTCTCATTTTTATTAATTTTTCAAAATTAAAATGTAAATGTAATATATATATATATATATATATATATATATATATATATATATATATATATATATAATTACTTAATAGTTGTAATTTACTATAGTATTTGATTTTCTTGTTTTTATAAAAATCTTAAATATGTCTATTTAGCTTCAATTTGTTTTATTTATTAGTAATTTTAGTATTTGCACTTCTTAAAACTATAGTTATTTCTTTTTTTAAATGTAATTTGTTTTCATTTAGATTATTAAAGTTGAAATTATCTATTTATGTAATAATTGCAACTTTATTTCAGTTAACAAAAATAGATTTTTAATAGTCTTGTATTTTTTTCTCTTCTTATCTTCCTCACAGATTGAGTTTAACTTGCAAACACAATATTTTTCTATTGAGCAATTACGTTTTTAATCATCTTTTTTTGCATTAAAAAGTCATAATTATTGTAATTTCCTATAATCAACAAGAAAGTGGACAGAATTGAACGTATTGTGAATAAAACAGTTGTCAGTCATCATTCTACAGAAAGCTGAAAATCAGTCCGGATTAATCAGAACGTGACAATAGGAAATCAAAGCTCTCACTCCTTTAATTGAGTAATCTGACAGAAAAAAAACCCTTGCATTCTCAGTTGAAGTGAAGCTCAGGAAGGCGTGTGTCCTGTGAAGCGGTGTCTGCGGGTCTCTGTCGGTTCAGTGATGGTGATGACAGGAAGTGAGGATCCGCACTGACCTTAATCTGTCTGCAGCTTCCTGTGGCTCTGATACGCCTCAGCTAATAAATCACTGTCCGCCACTGTAACACACTCAGACACTTCCAATAACACACAAATCACCAACAAACCTTCATTCTGGATCACTTACAGTGACGTCTGCATATATGGCCAAAATGGCATATTACCTGTTATGTATGTTCAATATATTTACCATCATTTTATGTTGCAATGCTATTTTTTATTTTTTTTATTTTTTTGGAAAGGCAAGTTTATTTATGTAACTAATTTCATACACAATGGCCATTAAATGTGCTGTTTTGTTTCTAAATAAAAAGGATTTAAAAAAAAATCATAACAGATGCATAAGAAATTTAAAAAAATATATATTAAAAATTGGTACAATACAAGTACAATACAAACAAAAAATAATAACAAAAATACTTTATTGTTTAAATTAGGACATGATTGTAAGTAAATGTTCAATGAACTATATATATAAATAACATTTAAACAATTTCAAAAATTACTAAAAATAAAACTGAAAGTAAAATGAATAAAAACAAAAAATAAATTAATTAAAAAATAAAAAACCTCTATAGACAAATGTAAAAATAATAAGCACAAAAAATACTAAAATGAAAACATAACATAAAGACTTTCTTCAAAATAAATATGACAAAAACACAACAAAATTACTAAAAGTAAAACTGAAATTAAAATTAATAAAAACAAAAAAATTATTCAAAAAATTAAAAAACTAAAAATAACAATTTCAAACATTACTAAACATAAAACTGAAAGTAAAATAAAAGCTAAAAATAAACATTTATATAATATAATTAAAAAATAAAAACCTATAGACAATCAAAAATAGTAAGTGACAAGCACACAAAACACACTAAATTAAAAATAAAAACAGACTTTCTTAAAAAAATTAAATGACAAAAACACAACAAAATTACTAAAAATAAAACTGAAATTAAAATTAAAAAATGAAAAACATTACTAAAACTCAAATATAAAAAAAATCTGAGTATTAATAAAAAAAAACTATAGTAATAATAAGTGATAAGCACACAAAAAAATACTAAAATAAAAACATAGTTAGCAGGTTGAGGAGTGGAGATGGGGATTTGAGTCTGTTTTCCTAGTGTTTTTCCCCCTATACATATAGACTTTCTTAAAACAAAAATGACAAAAACACTACAAAATTACTAAAAATTAAACGGAAAGTAAAATTTATAAAATCAAAAAAAAAAAAAAACTCTAGAGACAATTCAAAATAATAAGTGACAAGCACACAAAAAAGTACTAAAATAAAAACATAACAGACTTTCTTAAAAAAATAAAAATTACAAAAAAAAAAAAAATTACTAAAAATAAAACTGAAAATAAAATGAATAAAAATAAATAAATAAAAACCTCTATAGACAATTCAAAATAATAATTAAGAAGCACACAAAAAAGCACAATAAAAAAAACATATAGACTTTCTTAAAAAAATGACAAAAACACAACAAAATTACTAAAAATAAAACTGAAATTAAAATCAATAAAAACAAAATATAAAAACAATTATAAAAAAACTCTATAGTCAATTCAAAATAATCGCAAAAAATACTAAAATAAAAACATATAGACTTTCTTCAAAAAATAAAATTACAAAAACGCAACAAAATTACTAAAAAATGAAATTAAAAAGATTTTATTAAATGACAAAAAATTACTAAAACTTTAACCAAATTTAAAATTAAAAAAATATTTCAGGATATTAATAAAAACAAAAGTATCTCAATGATAGTAAAATAGCACTAGAGTAACATGTCTTACAACCCTTAAAAATACTGTGGCAATACTCTGGTACAGTGGTGGCAATGCTATGATACCTTAAAATATACCATGGTACTGAAATATATGTACTACAGTATTCAGGTATTTACCATAGCACATGCATATTATAAACTACCACAGTCTGTACCGTGGTGCTTTTTTGCCAGAGTAAGTTTCCTCAGATAAAGTTGCAAGATGCAGTGAGGCGTAGTTTCTGACCAATCAGCTTGTTCCACTCCAGCTCTGGTTTCCCATTCATGTCTGTGGCCTGGATCTGCTCTGTGCTCAGCAGATGGTCCGGTGTCCTGTCAGACGAATTGGTCGAGTCTCGCGGGACCAGAGCGCCTCCATTAGCTCACAGCGCACTGAACTCAGGTCAGTGTGGAGCCAAACTCAATACAATTAAAGATAACTGTGGCCCGCCGAGGATCTGACCGTATCAGAGCATTAACATTCACAGAACAGCCTGCATTCATCATGCCTTATCAAACTGTTCTTAATGGATTTGTTACGGCCTGTAATAAACTTTAGAATGCATTTCGTTAACTAATCCTATCCACAATTATAATGCATTATAATAATATTTTTTCTTCACACCTTTAGAAGGTATAATGCATTAAAACACATCACAAACAAGCAGTTTAATGTGTAAGGAATCTGCTAATATTATAATGCATTTTAACAATTTGTAATGTATATTATGAATACCTTTCCAATGCATTATATATAAAGGCTTTAAGTGTTTACGAAAATGTAATTAGTAGTGTAAAATATTAATAATATAATTATGCATGCTGTTAACTAAAACTAAAAAATAATTTAAATAAAGCTGGAATAAAATTAAAAAATAAATAAAACTATAAATGTTGCATTTGCAGCAAACTGGAATAAAATTGAAGTTAAAATTAAAGTTAGTGCTTAATCTAAAATCAACATAAAAAAACATATAACAAAACTTCTAAAACCTTTAATAAAAATGTAAAGGCAAATTTAAAATATGAATCAATTGTTTGATAGTTTGTACATAATATGCACAATTTCAACAGTGCTGTTAATAGTTCATTTAAAAAAAGCTGAAATAAAATAAAATATAAATATTAGATGAAAAAAGTACTTTAAAAAAACCTAAACTAACACTATAAATGTTGCATTTGCAGCAAACTGGAATAAAAAAAAAATGTTAAAACAATTTAAAAGTTAAAATTAATGATAATACTTAAACTAAAATAAAAATAAAAACACAAAAAAAAATTTAAAATTCAAATAAAGAATTATAAATATTTATATAATTATATATTTTAAAATATATATAAAAAGTTAATTTAAATAAAGCTGAAATAGAATGAAACATCAATATTGGATTAAAAAAACTAAAATTAAAAAGCTAAACTAAAACTAGAAATGTTGCTTTTGCAGCAAACTGGAAAAAAAATTTAAGTTAATACTTAAACAAAAATCAGAATAGAAACAAAAAAGACAAAAACAGGTAACAAAATTTCTAAAACTTATCTAAAAATTATAAAAGCTATTTTAAAATATTAATAAATTATTTGATACTTTGTACATAACTTACACAATTCAAAACAAAAGAGGTTAACTTAAATAAAGCTTAAATAAAATAAAATATAAATTAAAATATATAGACTTTCTTAAAAAATAAATATGAAAATACAAAAATAAAAAAGAATTACAAACTATATGGTTATATTTAAATAACGAAAATGACAAAATCACAACAAAATTACAATAATAAAACAATAAAAAATAAAATATAGACAAAAATGACAGAAACACGCAACAAAAGTACTGAAATAACAAAAATATATTTCAAAAATTGTATAGTAGTTTTTTTAAATGACGAACACAATAAATCACTAAAATAAAAAATAAGTATATAAACATTTATAAAAACAAATAAAATATAACTATTAGATGAAAAAGCTTAATTAAAAAAAAATTAAATTAAATTAACATCAAAACAGAAACAAAAAAGACAAAACCACATAACAAAATTTCTAAAACTAAAATATTAATCTATTCTTTGATAATTTGTACATAATATACACAATTCAACAGTGTTGTTTTTGTTTTGTTAATTAAAACAAAACAAAAAGTGGTTATTAAAATAAAATAAAAATAAAAAATTGAAACAGAATTTCTTAAAAATAAACAAAATGACTAAAAAATTATAAACTATATACAACAAAAAATATTTTTTAATAAAAAATGATATACATACTTAATAAAAATGACAGAAACAGCACTAATATATATATATATATATATATATATAAAAACCACATAACAAAATTTCTAAAACTTATATAAATAATTATAATAATTATATAAATTATAAAAGCTTTAAAAAAAATTTAATTATTTGTCAATTCTTAGATCGTTTGTACATAATATACACAATTCAACAGTGCTGTTATTGTTAACTAAAACTAAAAAGAGTTCATATAAATAAAGCTGAAATAAAATATAAATATTAGATGAAAAAACCTACATTTAAGAAACCTAAACTAAAACTATAAATGTTGCATTTGCAGCAAACTGGAATAAAATTAAAGTTAAAATCAAAATAGAAACAAAAAAAACAAAAAAACAAAAATGAAACTGAAACTAATTGAAATAAAGTACAAATAAAACTAATAAAAAAAGTAAAATGCTTTTCAAATAACAAAGGTTATTGAAGTGTTTCACAAGAAAAAAATATTTCAGTCTTTATACTTAAAGATTTCAGATTGAGTGTTACTTCCCATTTCTTAGAAATTTTAGTTAATAAAAGTTAAATATAAACTGATAAAAATGACAAAGTCATATAAAAGTTGTACTAAAATGATCAGAACTAATTTAAAATATTAATAAATACAATGACATTGGCGTCTACATTTAATACTTTACTAAAAAAACAATAATAATAATAAAACTTAAACTAAAATTATAAAAACTGGTTCAAAATATTATAAATATTATTATGTTATTAATTTAATAAGTTATAAATATGATGACATTGTGTAAATAATAAAATAACACTGTAATACATTAAATAATTACGTTTCTGCCGTCATTGTTTTTTTTTTCCCAATTAGGTTCAGAAAGTCTCCATCAAATCTTGGAAACACTTAAGATATTTCAAGCTTATCCTGTAATCTAATGCAAATGTCCTATATGTGACAAAAATGGTTTGGTGTATTTGGAATCTAATTGTGTGTAATGCGTCTCATTTGAGATGATGGATCAGATTTAATCTCAGACTGGCTTGTAAAGCCGTTTAATGGTGATTGTGTCATTTGTTCCTGAAGCTTCTGTTCTCCTGCTTTACGAATAAGAAGCTGCTGAAGCGTTTTGCCCAAATCTATTTTTAGAGAGACTGGACAGTGTGCAATAAAGAAAAGAGAACCAGATGCACGCTACAGTAAATGCTTTCAGACATTTGCGTTTAGAACAGACAGCTTTATATAAATGTAAATGCAATACACTTGCTCAACAATGGATCCTCTGAAGTGAATGGGTGCCGTCAGAATGAGAGTCCAAACAGATAACAGCCAATAATCCACAACACTCCAGTCTATCAGTTAACATCTTGAGAAGACAAAAGCTGAAACAAATTCATCATTAAGATATATTTAACTAAAATATGAATCCATAATACATAATTACAACAGCGTTTTAGTGCCACGTTAATAATAAAGAATATAATATTACAAGATTAAATTCGTAATATTTTGAAAATGAAGTCAAAATATTCAAAAAACAAAGTCGAAATTATGAGAATAATGTCTAAATGTTTTGATTTTTAAAAAATTCCGTAAATGAAGTCAAAATGTTTGCAAATAAGGTTGAAATATTCAGAGAATACAGTTGAAATGTTTCAAGAATAAAGTGTTTTCACTTTATTTCTGAAATATTTTGACTTTATTCTCATGATTTTTACTTTATTTTCAAAATATTTTGACTTTATTCTTGAAACACTTCAGTTTTATTCTCATAATTATGACTTCATTTTCTGAATATTTCAATTTTATTTTTGTAATATTTTGACTTTATTCTTGAAATGTTAACTTTATTCTCTAAACACATTTCAGCTTTGTTCTCATAATTTTGACTTCATTTTCTGAATATTTCAACTTTATTCTTGTAATTTTGACTTTATTGTTGAAATATTTAAACTTTGTTTTCATAATTTCGACTGTATTCTCATAATTTTGACTTTATTTTCAGAATATTTTGACTTTATTCTTAAAATTTCTACTTTATTCTCGAAACACTTCAACTTTATTCTTGTAAATTTGAGTTTATTCTCTAAATATTTCAACTTTGTTCTCGTAATTTTGACTTTATTCTCATAATTTTGACTTAATTCTCAAAATATTATACTTTTTTCTTGTCATTTCAACTTTATTCCTGTAAATTCAAATTATTGAATTATTTCAACTTTATTTTTCAAAACATTTTGACTTTATCCTCATAATTTTGACTTTATTCTAAATATTTAAAATTTAATTCTCGCAATTTCAACTTTGAAACACTTTTGAAACTTCATTTTCATAATTTTGCCTTCATTATCTACAGTAAGTATTTCAGCTTTATTCTTTTATTATACTTTTATTCTTGTAAGTCAGCTTTATTCTTAAAATATTTAGACTTTATTCTCGTAATTTTGACTTTATTCTAGTAACACCTCTACTTCATTCTAATTATTTTTACTCTATTCTCTATTCTCAAAACTCTTTATTCTCAAAAGACTGACTTCATTCTCGAAATTTTGACTTTATTCTTGTAATATTTCGACTTTATTCTCGAAACACTGACTTCATTCTCGTAATTTATACTTAATTTCCTAATTCAGACTTTATCTTCCACTTTATTCTCGTAATTTCCACTTTATTTTCATAATTTTTACTTGTAATTTCAACTGTTTTGTCAAAACACTTCTTTTAATATTTTGACTTTATTCTCAGAATTTTAACTTTATTTTTAAAATATATCGACTTTATTCTCGAAACACCTCAACTATTCTCGTTGATATTTTTGATCAAACCTTGGTGAGCAGAAAATTTAAAATTTAAGCTTTCTGATGAAGATTTTGAAGAAAATGGAGAAAAATGTAGTCTTTTGTTCTAGTTGATGTTTCAGTCATTGTACAAATTGCAAAATGAATGAAATTTCTGAAAGCTATAAAACAAGTGAAATACAGTAAGTGAATAAAGCATAATCTCATCCGTCCAGAGGAATCAGGATTGTCACGTTATCCTGTACTCGATCAGAGGCGCTTTCAACTTCAAAATCTTCATCGTCAGCTGTCAAATCTTCTGCGACCGGGACGGCAGGCGATTAACACCTACGCCGGGAGCGAGCATCATCCTGAAGGCTATGATTTACAGAGGCAGTGACATTTCGTAAGGCTTGATAAGTCTCTTCAAATACGAGAGGGTCGGCGGCCCCACCTGCGGAGTCCTCTTCAAATAACGGGGGACGCCGTAAACGTGTGCGATTAGCTGTTTAAATGGCCTCCTTGAGTGGATAACGCTCCTGACCTTTACATCGCTAAGCTTTTCCCTTCTTCACCCGTGTGTCATATCCGTGCAGTCAGAAACGCTGTGTGTTCGCTTTGCCACAGTGACTATTAACCCGAGAGAAAAGCCTGCTGCGATGGCAAGTGTGTCATCTAATAGCACTTAGTATTTAGCTGTGCCTCTAAAGCCCTTAAAGTGGGCGGCGTGACCTTATTTGATCTTATAAAATGCTATGAGTAATCTTTTAGGACAGTACTTGTACACTAGCTTTTTGAAGTCTCTTCTGTTCGCCAAGGCTGCATTTATGTGGTCAAAAATGCTGAAAAAATTTTAAATATTATATTAAAAATTAGCTGTTTTCTATGTGAATAAATGTTTCATTGTAATTTATTCCTGTGATCAAAGCTGAATTTTCAGCATTATTATTCCAGTCTTTAGTGTCACATGATCCTCCAGAAATCATTCTAATATGCTGATTTGCTGCTCAAGAAACATTTCTGATTATTATCAATGTTGAAAAACGTGATGCATTTTATTTTTTAGGATTCTTTGATGAATAGAAAGTATAAAAGAACAGCATTTACCTGAAATGGAAATCGTTTGTATTTTGTAACCTCACCTGAATGTTCGTAGATGTTATCTATGAAATGGAATATTTTATTTGTAAACATCACTTTTTTTTTTTTTGCTTATTTCAGTTAATGTTATAAAACATCTGAGCTAAGTCAGTTGTAGTACTGACAGTGTTGTGTCAACTTCGGAGCACAAATCGCAAATCAATTAAATCAGATCAGTAGTTCGGAGTGTGAATCATGAATCATTTGATTTAGATCGGGAACTTTAGAGCACAAATCATGAATCACTTGATTAAGATCGTGACTTCAGTGCGTGAATTGCAAATCATTTGATTCAGATCAGAACTTCGGTGCAAGAATTGGGAATCATTGGTTTTAGATTGGGACTTCGGAGCGTGAATTACAAATGTTTTTGATTCAAATCGGGACTTCAGAGCATTAATCGTAAATCATTTGATTCAGATAGGGACTATGGAGTGTGAATTCATTTTTTTTTATTCAGATCAGAAGATCAGTGTGTGAATGCAAATCATTTGATTCAGATTGGGACTTCGGAGCATGAATTGTGAATTATTTGATTCAAATCTGGACTTTAGAGTGTGAATCGTGAATTATTTGATTCAGATCGGAAATTCAGAAGCACAAATCATGAATCATTTGATTCAGATCGGGACTTCGAATCGCAAATGTTTTGATTCAAATCGGGACTTCAGAGCAATAATCGTGAATCATTTGATTCAGATCGGGTCTTCAGAGCGTGAATTCTAAATCTTTTGATTCAGATCGGAACTTTGGAGCACAAATCATGAATCATTTGATTCAGATTGGAACTTCAAATCGCAAATTATTTGATTCAAATCGGGACTTCAGAGCATTAATCACAAATAATTTAATTCAGATCGGAACTTCGGAGCACAAATCATGAATTATTTGATTCAGATCGGGACTTCAAGTCACAAATTATTTGATTCAAATCGGGACTTCAGAGCGTAAATCACGAATCATTTGATTCAGATTGGCACTTTAGTGTGTGAATCGCAAATCAATTGATTCAGATCAGAAATTCCGAGCGAGAATTGGGAATCGCTGGATTCAGATTGGGACTTTGGAGCCCAAATTATTTGATTCAGATCAGGATTTGGAGCTTGAATCCTGAATCATTTGATTCAGATTGGAACTTCGGAGCAAGAATTGGGAATCATTGGATTCGGATCGAAACTTCAGAGCGTGAATCGCAAATTGTTTGATTCAAATCGGGACTTCAGAGCATTAATCACATATAATTTGATTCAGATCGGAACTTCAAGTCACAAATTATTTGATTCAAAGCAGAACTTCAGAGCGTAAATCACGAATCATTTGATTCAGATTGGCACTTTAGTGTGTGAATCGCAAATAAATTGATTCAGATCAGAAATTCCGAGCGAGCATTGGGAATCACTGGATTCAGATTGGGACTTTGGAGTGCAAATTATTTGATTCAGATCAGGATTTGGAGCTTGAATCCTGAATCATTTGATTCAGATTGGAACTTCAGAGCAAGAATTGGGAATCATTGGATTCGGATAGAAACTTCAGAGCGTGAATCGCAAATTGTTTGATTCAAATCGGGACTTCGCGATTTCTTTTCAATAACATTTGCGAAATAGCTTGTCCTAGCGGATTTCACTGTTGAAATTTAGACAATGAATCTTTCAAAGTTTCATAAGAGATTTGTAGCTTATCTTTCTTCTATTTCCAGTGGAAATAGTTCAGTTAACATGAACTGTATTTTCAAATACTATATGCTAAAGATAATTGAGAAAATATATTACATTTTTAAGAACATTAAGCCTACATAAACGTTCTTCAAAGAGCATTTAGTACTAACGTAACTTAAAAACATTAGTGGAAGTTTTAACTTGTAAGAACATTCCCTGTTAGTTGTTTTGGTGTAAACAAGCCTTTAGTTTGTCAAAAACAGCTTAGCAAGATGAAAGCGACTCAACGTAATATAATAAAATAGACTCCAGCACACATCCGCTGCACTAAAGCCGAATAATCAGTGGAGAAAGCCGCCGCGGCCTTCATTCCCCCGTATCCGCCCGTCCTGATTGCCGATGAAAGGTTTTTCCCCAGGGTTCCAGAAGCAGCTCTAAACACGATCTGATGAGAAGCGAACACTCGCCACAATCACAACACGACTTTCGCGGAGATATATCACGGTGTCAGGGGAGCCCGAGAGCCCATATACATTCCCTTCATTCAATAAGCGCTTTCCTCTCTGAGCATTTCTCATCATCAGCTGGATTACCGGTGTCGCGAGCACGCACCCGACACGGATGCTCCTGTTTAGGCTGGAGGCTGTGCAGATGTCAGCTGGATGTTTCATTTTCCCTTATTTCACCACCCAGCCGGCGCTACGATGATATCGGTTGCTCGTATTGATGCTGTCAACACAGATAGACCTTTAAATGGCTCTTCTGTGGCTCGCCGTAATATCAGCCGGTGAGGAGGAGTGTCGCATACACTAAACGCTCCAGTTTCCTTTCTTTCCTTACCGAGGATTACAGGTGAAGCCCGGGGCTAATGGAGATGATGCTGGGATATCATAACAATTTAATTTCCCTCTCTCTCTCACACATAAACTCTCGGGGGCCGAGACGATAATCTAATAGAGACATTTGTTTTCATCGGCCTCCTTCACCGTTCTGACCGGCTAACGCACGGTTTGAGGCAGAAGCTCGACCGGAGCCGCACCGCTGCGCATATGAAAAACAGTCGGAGCGACGGGAAAACAAGAGTAACACACACCATCTGGCCCGTCAAACACGGGTGTGTGTGTGTACGCGTGTGTTTTTGTGACTCACAACAGCTCAACACTCCCACTTCTCTTGTAAATTGACCAAAGAACTCAAGTGCATCAATGTAAAACACAATCTGTTACTAGGGTTTGGCGATATAGCGAAAAATATTACACTTTTCAGCCTTTTGACGAGATTTATGCTTCTCCCATTTGCTCTTTTTACATTGAGTATCACTCTATATAGACTAATTCAATCAAATACAACAATAATTTCACAGTTTTACAATATATGGTGATAAATGTAACATTTACTTTACAGTTTTTTACAATCGTTTTTGCACTAATAACAGAACCGTAATGTCATTTTTCAAAACTCTAGACACATAATACACAACCAATGATCAAAATGCACATTTTTCAAACCACTTAACACATTTTTCAAATGCTTGGATACAATACACATAAGCCAAAGATAATTTGTTCATTGAACTTAAATCACCTTTTCAAAATGACACAACTTAACATCAAAGTATTACTATTTCAAAATGCAACTCACACATTACATCTGAGATGAGTGTGCATTCATTTCATTACAAAGATTGAACTATCAGTTGATACATCTGCTTAAAATGATAAGTAACTGTTGCATTACCCTTGAAGCATAGCTTTTATGGAAAATAGTGCATGTTTCAGGATAGATCATTTGACACAAGTTACCGCAGAATATGACCCAGATGGACTACACTACACTCTCAGAAAAAAAGGAACAAAACTATACCTTTTAGGGTACAAGTAGCTGTCACTGGGGTGTTACCAAGGGTAAAAATTTTTGGGTACATAATTGTAAAATAAGGACCCATTGTGTACCTTTAAAGGTACCTTTATATGTTTTGTTGCCCAGGAACAAAATTGTACCTCTGCAGTACCTTTTTTTTTAAACTGTGTATCTATGGATGTCATATTTCATTCTTTATCAGATATGGTTTCTATGGCCCCATGTACCTCTTTTACAGAACACATTTTCATATTCAACATTACTGAATGCAAGATGTCATTTTTATGTTATTGCTTTTGGGCTTTTAATGAGTTAATGGCTACCCTGGTAAAAAAAAAAAAAAAAAAAAAAAAAGAATGTATAAAGAATGTTGGTACACAAATTAGCCCTGCTGAAAAAAAAAAAACATCCAAAACCAGCCTAGGCTGTTTGGCTGTTTTTAGCTGGTCATAGCTGGTCAGCAGGCTGGTTTTAGAGGGGTATTGGCCACTTTTCTGTCTGGTCAGGCTGGGAAACCACCAGCTAAAACCAGCCTGACCAGGCTGGGAGACCAGCTAAAACCAGCTAAGACCAGCCAACCAGCCTAGGCTGGTTTTAGCAGTTTTTTTTTCAGCAGGGTACAGACAGTATACTGTAAACTGTATTCTGTACCCTGCTGAAAAAAAACAGCTAAAACTTTGAATCTAAATTTTTCCTTTAGAAAACCTATGCTGAGATTTATTTTATCAGTAATTTCAACATTACAGTATTTCAATGATACCACTGTGTCTGTACTGTTCTCAGTCTACAGTAAAAAAAAAATGAAACCTGAATCACATATTTTGTACAACTATATTTAATGATTGTACTAGCAAAAACACATTGAAACTATGGGTAACCTGTGTATGGGTGATCTAAAGTAATGTTCCTATAATATTTCATAATACATTCGTTTTTTGAAACAAAGCTTCTGCTAATGCAAGGCTTCTTTAAAGATATGAACGCAATATGCAAAGTTTTGAACACTGGACAGCCTGTGTTACAAATAATGACTGTTTTGAGTTTTGTATCTAGAGTTTTGAAAAATTACATTAAGGTTCAGTTATTAGTGCAAAAACGATTGTAAAAAACTGTAATTCCTATTGAACTGTCACCAAATGAACTGCGGTGCTCAAACTATTTAAAATATAGTGAATTAAGCTACAAACTCCATCATAATGCACGTTTACATCTAACATGTATTTTGAGGAGTGTCTCACTAGTTAGCAGTAAACCAGATACCTCACCTTAATATGTTTGTAGATTTGTGTTGGATGTTATCTTTGAAATGGACATTTGTAGACATCATACTTTATCACTTATTTCAGTTAATGTCATAAAACTTTTTACTTTTTAATTGCAATAAAAGCCAGTAGTAGTACTAGTACTAGATCTTTAGAGCGTGGACTGGGAATCATTTGATTCAGATAGGGACTTCGTAGTGTGAATCATGAGTCATTTGATTTAGACCGAAACTTCAAATCAAGAATCACGAATCGTTTGATTCAGATTATTGCGAATCATTTTATTTAGACGTGGATCGTGAATTGTGAATTATTTGATTTAGATCCGGACTTCGTAGTGTGAATCGCAAATCATTTGATTTAGATCAGATCTTTGGATCGTGAATCTGGAATTATTTGATTTAGATCGGGACTTTGGAGCGTGAATCACGAATCATTTAGATCAAAACTTCAAAACACTTTCAATGAATCATTTGATTCAGAGCGGAACTTCGGAGCTCAAATCATTAATCATTTGTTTTAGATTTGTTTTACAAAACATCTTTTTGGTTATATTATAAATCAAACAATGAGATATTATATTGAAACATCTCTCATAGTCAATTCACATATATATGTATATATGTGTATATATATATATATATATATATATATATACAGTAAAGCTATAGCATATGTTTGAAATCACTTATGAATGTGATAAGGGTCTATGAACCTGACTTAAATCAATTTATATTCATTTCAATATAAATAAATGTGAATTTATGAAAGGAATTCCTCAATTGTTGTAAGTTCATGGTCATCTCCTCTTTCTCTAAGCAAACATTTCTTGGCTTTAATGGCTCTCACGTGACCTCTTCTTCAGAGTCTTTTCATCATCTGTTCAAAAAAACCTTTATTTCATTTAGATCTGGACTTTGGAGAGTGAATCACAAATCATTGGATTTAGATCGGTACTTCGGAAAATAAATCAAAAATAATTTGAATCAGATTCGGAATTCAGATCGCGAATCATTTGATTCAAATTAGAACTTCAGGGTGTGAACCATGAATCATTTGATTCAGATTGGGACCTCAGAGCATAAATCACAAATCATTTGATTCAGATTTGGAATTAAGATCGCAAATCATGAATCTTTTGATTCAGATCAGAACTACGACTATATCGCAAAATCATTTGATTTGTATAAGAACTTCGGAGCGCGAATCGGAAATCATTTGATTCAGATGGGAAATTTGGAGCATATATCGTGAAATCATTTGATTTAGATCAGAACTTTGGAGTGTGAATTACGAATTATTCAGATCGAAACTTCAAAACACTTTTAATGAATCATTTAATTCAGAGCGGAACTCTGGAGCGCAAATCATTAATCGTTTGTTTTAGATCGAGACTTCGGAGCGTGAATCGTGAATCATTTGATTCAGATCGGAATTTTGAAGCGTGAATCACGAATTTGTTTTAGATTGGGACTTTGTAAGGGATGTGTTGCCAGGTTAACAAAAAAAAGTTAAAAGTGGACATAGAAATGCAGTTCTGACTACTTTTGGATTAACAAAACTTCTTTTTGATTATATTATCATTACTTAAGTCATTACTTAACAACTTTTACTACTTTGGCTTGTTTTTACTAAGTTTAGGTCAAATCAAACAATGAGATATTATATTGAAACATCTCTCAAAGTCAATTCACATGCATGGATATTCACAATATTATTTTTTATTATCATCAAATTAAGATTTTGTTTATATATATATATATATATATATATATATATATGTATATATATATATATATATATATATATATACAGTAAAGCTATAGAATATGTTTGAAATCACTTATGAATGTGATAAGGGTCTATGCACCTGACTTTTAAGTCAATTTATATTCATTTCAATATAAATAAATGTGAATTTATGGAAGGAATTCCTCAATCTTTGTAAGTTCACAGTCTTCTCCTCTTTCTCTAAGCAAACATTTCTTGGCTTTAATGGCTCTCACGTGACCTCTGCTTCAGAGTCTTTTCATCATCTGTTCATAAAAACCTTCACCTTGAGAATTTCCGCTGGTGTCGAAACACAGATTCATCATTACTCTTTAAAGAGCAACAGGACAGGTCTTAATGCATCGCCCACCTCGTCGAACGCCCATAAATAATTCAACGTCGGCCCCGTTTTCTGTCCGCGATGACGTGAAGCGCATACAGAGAACTCATCCGCAGATAAGAGAAAGAGATATTAATCAACGTAACCTTTCTCAACTAACAACCTTGTTATTCCTCAAAGCCAAACGAAATGAGAATTTGACGGCGTCGGGGTCTCGTTATTACGCCCCGCCGTTATTGATCGCGCCGCGAGGAGAGGCCGCCGCCATAATGAAATGAAAAATGATGTTTTTTGGTCCCTCCAGATACGTGCGTCCCCGCTGAGACGCTTTTGAAAAGCCTGGTCTTTCCTCAACGTCCGTCTTTGATTCTCGGTGGCGTCCGCCGCAGTTCTGGGCTCTCGGTCGCTGGAGCGAATCTCTGCGAAGCTCTTTAGTAGCTCTGACTCTCCTAATTGCTTGCATTGGGAGCTTCGGCTCCGGCGGCGCGGCCGCTATCCGCTCGGCTCTTAACTTTAAAAAGCTGACGCTCCCGGAGCCCCGCGCCTGAGAATATGGATGTTTGTTGATAAATCGTCTGCACGTCTCACACTGAGATATGAACAGCACTAGAGCGGCAACAGAAACGGATATTGAAGCGAATGCTCGCTCTCCGCCACAGGCCTGGTATTAAACACAAACCCACTTTCTCATTCCCGACACGCAAATACACGCTTTCTTTAGAGCGATTTCAAAGATTTCACTTCAAGGTCAGAAGGTCAATGCCGTGAGGGGCTTCATACATGATTAAGCGAGGGATGTGATGCAAAATGATTTCAACGGTTTCATCTCGGCCCTCTGTACTCCTTCAGGTTTGCGTCACTTTGCTAATTTAAAGCCAATTATGTCTGATTTTGTCTGCCTTGTGGTTTTGTGAAATGATGTTAGGTTGCAAGTATGTCTTCAATGCACTGGAAGTTGTTTTTGAATAAAAGCATCTGGCAAGTGCATACATCAAATCACAACAATGATAATCATTTGAGTAAAGAAACAAACATGCTGAGAGCTTTAGATAAGTAAGAGCTATTTAAAATACCAAACGGGCAGATTAAAGAGGATAAATTAAGTATATGAGATTTAGACAAGCTTTCCATTGATGTATGGTTTGTTAGGATAGGATGATATTTGAAAATCTGGAATCTGAGGGTGCAAAAAAATCTAAATATTGAGAAAATCGCTTTTAAAGTTGTCCAAATGAAGTTCTTAGCAATGCATATTACTAAATCAAAATTAAGTTTTGATATATTTACAGAAGTAAATTTACAAAATATCTTCATGGAACATGATCTTTATATAATATCCTAATGATTTTTGTCATAAAAGAAAAATCAATCATTTTAACCCATACAATGTATTTTTGCCTATTGCTACAAATATACCTACGTTACTTAAGACTGGTTTTGTGGTCCAGGGTCATATATATGCATCTGTTCATAGACAAAAATGATTGCTTCTAATGCTTTTCCGCTTTTCTATTGCTTTTATATAAGCTTTCCATTGAGGTATGGTTTGTTAGGATAGGATAATATTTAAAATCTGCAATCTGAGGGTGCAAAAAATCTAAATATTGAGAAAATCGCTTTTAAAGTTGTCCAAATTAAATTCTTAGCAATGCATATTCTGAATCCAAAATTAAGTTTTGATATATTTATGATATATGAACATAGTGTATTTTTGCCTATTGCTACAAATATGCCTATGCTACATAAGACTGGTTTTGTGGTCCAGGGTCATATATATGCATCTGTTCAAAGAGAAATGAATGCTTCTAATGCTTTTATTCAACAGGGATGCATTAAATTAATTAAAAGTGACAGTAAAAACATTTATAACGTTATAAAAGATTTCTATTTTAAACAAATGCTGTTCTTTTGAACTTTCTAATCATCTGCGAATCCTGAAAAATAAAACGTAGCAGGGTTTTTTAATGTTTTCAACATTGATAATAATCAGAAGTATTTTTTTTTTAATTTGACACTGAAATAGTAAAACTTTACCTTTAAGACCTTTATAATAAAAAAACTTTCATCATATAGTGTTCTACATGTTAAATATCATTCAAAAGTTTAAAGTATTAAAGTCAGGCAGCATTTATTTTATCTAAAATGCGGTAAAAATTGCTAAATATTTGCTAAATAAATTTCCTATGAGAATGTGTTAAAATGTAATTTATTTCTGTGATCAAAGCTGAATTTTCAGCATCATTACTCCAGTCTTCAGTGTCACATGATCCTTCACAAATCATTCTAATATGCTGATTTGCTGCTCAAGAAACATTTCTGATTATCATCAATGTTGAAAACATTAAAAGTTTTGCGGAAACCATGATACTTTTTATTTTTCAGAATTCACAGATGAATAGAAAGTTCGAAAGAACAGCATTTATGTGAAGTAGAAACATTTTGTAACATTATAAATATCTTTACTGTCACTTTTGATCAATTTAATGCATCCTTCCTGAATGGAAGTGTATGCATTTCTTTCAAATATGTGTCCCTGGACCACAAAACCAGTCTTAAGTAGCACGGGTATATTTGTAGCAATAGCCAAAAATACATTGTATTGGTCAAAATGATTTTTTTTCTTTTAGAAAAAGATCATGTTCCATGAAGATATTTGTAAATGTCCTATAGTAAATATATCAAAACATAATTTTTAATTAGTAATATGCATTGCTAAGAATTCATTTGGACATCTTTAAAGGTGATTTTCTCAATATTTAGATTTTTTTGCACCCTTAGATTCCAGATTTTCAGATAATGCATAAATGTGACCCTGGACCACAAAACCAGTCATAGGGTTAAATTTTACAAAACTGAGATTTATACATAAATTAAATTAGCTTTCTATTGATGTATGGTTTGTTAGGATAGGACAATATTTGACTGAGATACATCTATTTGAAATCAGAAATCTGAGGATGCAAAAAAATCAAAAAGACTGAGAAAATCACCTTTAAAGTTGTCCAAATTAGGTTCTTAACAATGCATATTACAAATCAAAAATTACATTTTGATATGTTTACAGTAGGAATTTTACAAAAAATCTTCATGGAACATGATCTTTACTTAATTTCTCAATGATTTTTGGCATAAAATAAAAATAAAAAATTTTGACCCATGCAATGTATTTTTGGCTATTGCTACAAATATACCCCAGCGACTTAAGACTGGTTTTGTGGTCCAGGGTCACAAATCTCAATTTTGAAAAATAGACCCTTATGACTGGTTTTGTGCTCCATTGTCACATATTATATCGTATGGAATAAGTGCAGTCAAAAACAACTTGCTTAAAGCTATTGCATAGCTTCAGAAGACTTGAAATATTGATATATAAATATGATTATATGGAAAACAGCTCAACCTTCTGCCAAATGTCTTTTCTGTTAAATTCATGAAGGTGAGTAAAAGACAGAATGGTAATTTCTGCATGAACTATCCTTTATTTAATTGGCCCAAATGTGATTAGCATGTAAAATGTCTTGACAAAAATAGAGTGATAAATTGCCCTATTGTATCACGATGAGATTATTTCTCATTTACTATAATAGGTCTCGACACCTTGCCAGTGGGAATGTAAGATACAGGACAAAAGCACGCCTGAGAGAGAGCGACGGGAAAGATTTCTCTTTAGGTTTCTCATCCCTATTGCTCATAAGCCTGAGTAAACAGTGTAAACACAGAGCAAAGACAAACATTTACTCTCATGTCACCTCGCTGCCTGTTCATCGCCACAGACAAATTACTTTGCGACACCCAGCGAGAGCCATTACCGTCAGGGGTCAACTCATATTTAGAGCTAACATCCAGCCCACAGCGTCCGCCCGGCCTGAGCCGTCTGAGACCCGTCTTTGATTTCTGCAGGGGTCTGATGGAAGGAGACTGATCGGATGGGAGATAGCCCGTCTAGCCTGAGGAATCCGCTTTAAACGGCATCATAATGCGGCCCGTCCGAGAATACAGCAGGCGTAACACGAATCGTCGCTCATATCTCTCCAGCGGCTCACCGTGATAAATTATCCGTCGAAGGCAGGTGATCTGTATTAGGCAAAGACGATGCATCTCTCGCGGTCACGGATGACCTTTGTGGAAATCTCTGGAAAGTGAAAGAGAAAGAAAGAGTTATTTGTGCATGTATGATGTTCTTGTAGAAATTGATCAGAAGCAACAGTAAAGACATTTGTAATGTTACTATAGATTGCTATTTCACATAAATGCTGTTCTTTTGAACTTTCTATTCATCTGTGAATCCAAAAATAAATGTATCATTGGTCAGCACAACTGTTTTTAACATTAATAATAATCAGAAATGTTTCTTTAGTAGCCAATCAGCTTATTAGAATGATTTCTGAAAGATCATACAATGTATTTGTACACATTAAATTGATCAGAAGCGACAGTAAAGACATTTATAATGTTATTTCACATAAATGCTGTTCTTTTGAACTTTCTATTCATCTGTGAATACTGAAAAACAAAATGTATCACCGCTTCCACAAAAATTGCAATGTTTTTAACATTGCTAATAATGAGGATTTTTTATTGAGCAGCAAATCAGCATCTTAGGATAATTTCTGAAGAATCATGTGATGCTGAAGACTGGAGTAATGATGCTGAAAATCCAGCTTTGATCACAGGAATAAATTACATCTTACTATATATTCACATAGAAAACAGTAATATTAAATTGTAATAATATTTCTGAATTTTTGATCCAATAAATGCAGATTTTAAAAGACCTTTAAAAAAAAAAAAAAAAAAACATTAAAATATCTTGAGAACTTTAAACCTATTGAATGCTGTTTATCAGGTAGAACATATGTTGACAGGTTTTTTTAATGTCTTGAAATGTGAAGTTTTATGCTTTTAGTGTCACTAAATGGAATTGCAAAAATAATGGCTGTTTTCAAACAGGTTTCCTATTGTTTTCGCGTATTAAACTGTGATACAAGACAGTATTTTAACAAAAAAATGACAGCTTTAATTAGTCTGATTAAATAAAGAGTCTAGATAGAAAAAGAAAGAGTTACTTGTGCATGTATGATGTTCTTGTAGAAATTGATCAGAAGCAACAGTAAAGACATTTGTAATGTTACTATAGATTGCTATTTCACATAAATGCTGTTCTTTTGAACTTTCTATTCATCTGTGAATCCAAAAATAAATGTATCATTGGTCAGCACAACTGTTTTTAACATTAATAATAACCAGAAATGTTTCTTTAGTAGCCAATCAGCTTATTAGAATGATTTCTGAAAGATCATACAATGTATTTGTACACATTAAATTGATCAGAAGCGACAGTAAAGACATTTATAATGTTACTATAGATTTCTATTTCACACAAACTTTCTATTCATCTGTGAATACTGAAAAACAAATTGTATCACCGTTTCCACAAAAATTGCAATGTTTTTAACATTGCTAATAATGAGGATTTTTTATTGAGCAGCAAATCAGCATCTTAGAATAATTTCTGAAGAATCATGTGATGCTGAAGACTGGAGTAATGATGCTGAAAATCCAGCTTTGATCACAGGAATAAATTACATCTTACTATATATTCACATAGAAAACAGTAATATTAAATTGTAATAATATTTCAGAATTTTTGATCAAATAAATGCAGATTTTAAAAGACCTTTTAAAAAAAAAAACATTAAAATATCTTGATAACTTTAAACCTATTGAATGCTGTTAATCAGGTAGAACATATGTTGACAGGTTTTTTTTAATGTCTTGAAATGTGAAGTTTTATGCTTTTAGTGTCACTAAATGGAATTGCAAAAATAATGGCTGTTTTCCATCAGGTTTCCTATTGTTTTCGCATGTTAAACTGTGATACAAGACAGTATTTTAACAAAAAATGACAGCTTTAATTAGTCTGATTAAATAAAGAGTCTAGATAGAAATAGAAAGAGTTACTTGTGCATGTATGATGTTCTTGTAGAATACAGGACACATTAAATTGATCAGAAGCGACAGTAAAGACATTTATAATGTTACAAATGATTTCTATTTCACATAAATGCTGTTCTTTTGAACTTTCTATTCATCAAAGAATCCTGAAAGACAAAATGTATCACCGTTTTCACAAAAAAAAAAAAATATTTTTTAACGTTGCTAAAAATGAGAAATGTTTCCTAAGCATCAAGTCAGCATATTAGAATGATTTCTGAAGGATCATGTGACACTGAAAACTAAGAGTAAATGATGCTGAAAATTCAGATTTGATCACAGAAATAAATTACATCTTACTATATATTCACATAGAAAACAGCTATATTAAATTGTAAAAATATTTCACAATTTTTACTGTATTTTTAATCAAATAAATGCAGCTTTTAAAAGACCTTTTTCAAAAAACATAAAATCTACTGAATGCTATGGCAGGTTTTTTGTTGTTGTTGTTGTTGTTGTTTTGGAAAAAATGTCTTGAAGGTGAGGTTTTATGCTTTTAGTGTCACTAAATGGAATTGCAAAAATAATGGCTGTTTTCCATCAGGTTTCCTATTGTTTTCGCATGTTAAACTGTGATACAAGACAGTATTTTAACAAAAAATGACAGCTTTAATTAGTCTGATTAAATAATGAGTCTAGAAAGAAAAAGAAAACAGTTCAACAGTTCATGTTGAATGCATTGTGGGATGCAATATTGTACATATACCAGGGTCATTATAGTTAACTAAAACTAAAAACTGAAACTAAAACCATAAAAAATAAAATATAAAACCTTTTTATTTTAGCTTATTGCCAATGCAACATTTCTCATTTTCATTTAGTTGAACTTGATGTACTAACATAACTAAAACTGAACAAAAACTACATAAAAATGACAAAAACATGCAACAGCTATGATTAATAGTGTCTTTTTACATCAGAACCATTCTAGTAGAAACGTAAGTCAATAAAAAGCATAAATTGCAGTATAAATGTACTTTTCTGTAGATAATATTAACTAAAAGAGCATGCACAGATGCACACATTAAAATGCACAAAAAAGTACAGTATCTGGGAGACTTTTGCATACTATTTAGCACACTACAATTTGTGAAAGCACTAATTCTTCACAGCTATTAGAACACAAACCACATACAGATACTTCATTTACCAATAAGTGTCCAATTATTTATTCTCTAACCAATTACAAAAGACATTTTGCTGAAATGCATGGCTGTGAACACCTGTAGAATAACATTTAGTTGAACATAATGCACTAAAATAACTAAAACTAAAACTACTAAAAATGACAAACACATGCAACAGCTATGATTAATAGTGTCTAGAACCATTCTAGTAGAAACTTAAGTCAATAAAAAGCATAAATTGCAGTATAAATGTACTTTTCTGTAGATAATATTAACCAAAAGAGCATGCACAGATGCACACTTTAAAATGCACCAGAAAAGTAGATAATCTGGGAGTCTTTTGCATACTATTTAGCACACTACAATTTGTGAAAGCACTAATTCTTGCATGCTTTTTACAAATATTATCGCTCACAGGTACTTCATTAACCAATAAATGTCCAGTTATTTACTCTCTAACCAATTACAAAAGACATTTTGCTGAAATGCTTGGCTGAAAACACCTGTAGAATAACATTTAGTTGAACTTGATGTACTAAAATAACTTAAACTGAACAAAAACTACTAAATATTACAAAAAAAAGTTATGATGCATACATAATATTTGCCTATAATACACAGAATGCTGCAAAACTTAGTAAGAATAGCATGCCATCTTTTTTTCTGTGAATTCAATGAAGGACCCCAAAGACTCATTCCATTCCCAATAATGCCTGCACGTCTTTAATTGCGGGATGCGCATCAAAGTTTGAAAGGAGTTTAGGAGGGGTAATGGGCTTTTCTTCAGAGAATAACAGAGGTGTGCAAATGGAAATGCTAGATGGAGCGTCGGTAATACAGAGGCAGCGACGTTCCCAGCATTAGAGGCATTGTGTGGCCAATGATGTGCGGAGAAATTGCTTCTAACCTCCCCCAAAATTGCTTGCTCGGCTCGAATTAATCTTAATCGAATTTCTGTCTGGCGTCGTTAAAAAGCCCCAAAGTAATTCTGTCTTTCTGGGAGAGAGTTATTAATGTAAATGTGGGCTAAAACGCATGGCCAACACAGATGGAAACGCTGATAGATCACGGATGGCAAATCGGATCATCTCCCTCCATTACACAACCAGAGTTCAGGAGGGATATTACAGGAATATTCAAGCTGCTAAAGACACAGGTGAATGTTCACGAGCGTGCATGAGTGTGCATGAGCGTGCACGAGCGTGCATGAGCATGCACGAGCATGCATGAGCATGCAATAGTGTGCACAAGCGTTTATGAGATATTATTACTCTTTGATTAGATGGTGCTTCAAAGATTTTATAGCAGTGCTTTTTTGCGTGAAGAGCTCCACATGCACAATTAAAGACATCTGCATTGATCTCAACAGATGGCAAATGGTTATAAAAGTTTAAATATTAATTAATTTTGCTTGGAATACTGCTTCATTCATTAAACATGGTTTCTAGTGTGCTCGCTGCAGCTGCGTGAACCCTTGCGCTCACACACTTTAATTTACAGCCTGGAAAACAGGCAGCTAAACTTTTTAGAATAATAATTAAATGTCTGTGCATCAGACTCACAGCGCTGTCACATGTCAGCAGGGCGCTGGAAGAATGATGCTTACGCTTTACAACTCAAAGTCTTTCATCAAGAGTCTTAAAGGCATAGTTTATAAATTAATAATATTAGTCAAAAGACCACGCACAGATGCATACATCAAAAATCCTCTTACAAACATCTTCTGAGAGTCTTTGGTGACTATTTCCAACAGTTTGGAAAGCACTAAGTCTTACATTTATGCTATTTATGACAGTTTGGACACTCAATCTCCTAATATCCTGGTTCACTCAGAAATGCATCACCGTGCAAAAGTACAATGTGTTGCAAAATCTGTTTAAGCGGTGTATACTGCAAACAAGTTGACTGTATTAGAAAAAAAGCATGCAACAACTATCATTAATAGTGTTTTTTACATCTAGTAGAAACTTTAGTCAGTGAAAATCATAAATTGCATTTTCTGTGGGTAATATTAACCAAGAGAGCATGCACAGATGCACACTTTAAAATGCACCAGAAAAGTAGATCATCTGGGAGTCTTTTGCATACTATTTAGCACACTACAATTTGTGAAAGCATTAATTCTTGCATGCTTTTTACAACTATTATCACTCACATGTACTTCATTAACCAATAAATGTCCAATTATGTACTCTCTATCCAATTACAAAAGACATTTTGCTCAAATGCATGGCTGTGAACAACACCTGTAGACTAACACATCCTGTTCTCTTTGGGAATGATTCATCAGTGCATGCTATTCTACCGGAAAAGGAATGCTTTCATTTTGATGTATAAAACAACTTTCCTTTTCACCTGTTAGTCCCCTGCTGGCAGATGCAATAACTACATAATTTTGTCTGAAAATAACGTCTTTCTCAATTGACATCCATTTAGAAGTAGCCATGTGTTTTGATAAAATGATTTCTTTGCAAGTAACTCAAAGTAATTCAAAACAGGGCTTCTGAAGGGCTTCTAACGGCATGAAATAAACTTGTTTTTTTTTCTTTCTAATAAACACTGATCAGTCACATGACATTCACAGGTGATTGGTTCAAGTGTGCAGGTCACATACTTCCAGTGCTGCACATGCCAGATGAGCAACCATAGCAGAAAGCTCTCTACACCTCCATTTCGGTACGTAAACGCTGCTTTTTTACAATCCAATCAGTTCCCAATGGATCAAATCAAGTGCTGACCTACATTTTGTCTTGTTGTATATCCTGTTTCACCTAAAAACACATCACAGTTCAGAAGCGCAGTGTGTTGCAAGTTGTGTTTCACTTTAAATTCCAAACAAATTGAGTGTGTTAGAACAAAAACATGCCACAGCATTGATTAACAGTGTCTTTTTACATCAAAATCATCCTAGCAGAAACTTCAGTGCACAAACTGCAAAATTATCCAAAAGAGCATGCACAGATGCACATTTCAAAAATACAGTACACCAAAAAAACTCGTCTGGGAGTCTTTTGCATACTATTTTCAACACACTGTAATTTTGGAAGCACTTATTCTTGCATGTTTTTTTTTTATTTTTTTTATTATTTTAAGGCATAAACTTAAAAGTGGCACTTCATTAACCAATCAATGTCCTGAATATCCTGGTTCAATCAGAAATGCATCCCATTACAGAAGCACAATGTGTTGCAAAAGTGTAAACTGCAAACAAATTGACTTTATTAGAATAAAAGCACGCTGGAATCAGGATTAACAGTGTCTTTTCACATCAAACTAGTAGAAACTGTAGTGCACAAAGAGCAAAACTGCTAAATATCCAAAAGAGCATGCAGAGATGCACACTTCAAACATACACCAAAAACATCATCTAGGAGTCTTTTGCATAGTATTTTCAACAAACTGTGATTTAGGAGGTACATTTAATTGTATGCTTTTTATATTGTATGTATACTGTTAGGATGCAAAGAGGCACTTTATTACCTAATCAATGTCCTGAATATCTTGGTTCGTTCATGCATCACATTACAGAAGTGTGTTGCAAATGCTGTTTTAGTGTTAATTGCAAACAAATTGACTTTACTAGAACAAAAACACTTATTCTTGCATGCTTTTTATGACTATTAGGATGCAAAGTTAAAAGTAGCTGCTCATAGGCACTTCATTAACCAATCAATGTCCTGAATATACTGGTTCACTGCATCACATTACAGAATGTGCAAATGCTGTTTTAGGGTAAAATGCAAACAAATTTACTTTATTAGATGAAAACATCCAGAGTTACGATTTACAGTGTCCTTTTACATCAAAACTGTCCTAGTATAAACTATAGTGAATAAAAAGCATAAATGGTATAGATTTCTTTTTCTGTGCATAATATTAGCTAAAAGAGCATGCATGCTTTACAAATTCACCAAAAAATCATCTGGGAGACTTTTGCATAATACACTAATTTAAGAAACACTTATTCTTGCATGGTTTTCATCACTATTAGGGGACAAACTTGATGCACAAAGTGTTGCAAATACTGTTTTAGTGTAAACTGCTAACAAATTGACTGTATTAGAACAAAAGCATATAGCAGCAATAATTATCTGTCTTTTTACATTGTGTTTTAGTGCACAAAGAGCAAAACTGCAAATTATCCAGAAAAGCATGCGCAGATGCACACTTCAAAAATACACCAAAAACCTTGTCTAGCAGTTTTTTGCACACTATATTTAACACAATGATGATGTAAGAAGTACTTATTCTGACATGCTTTTTATTAATATTAGGACACAAACTTAAAAGTGGCACTTTATTAACTAGTCAATGTCCTGAACATCCTGGTTCACTCAGAAATGCATCATATTACAGAAGCACAATGTGTTGCAAACAGTCTTAACAGTGTCTTTTCGCATGAAAACTATCCTAGTAGAAACTTTAGCGAATAAAAAGCATAAATGTGACCCTGGACCACAAAACCAGTCTTAAGTAGCACGGGTATATTTGTAGCAATAGCCAAAAATACATTGTATTTTTGTAAACAAAATTGTCGATTTTTCTTTTATGCCAAAAATCATTAGCATATTAAGTAAAGATCATGTTCCATAAAGATATTTTGTCAATTTTCTACCATAAATATATAAAAACTTGATTGTTGATTAGTATTATGCATTGCTAAGAACTTCATTTGGACAACTTTTAAGGCGATTTTCTCAATATTTAGATTTTTTTGCACCCTCAGATTCCAGGTTTTCAAATAGTTGTATCTCAGACAAACATTGCCCTATTTTAACAAACAATATATCAATGGAAAGCTTATTTACTCAGCTTTCAGATGACTTAAGAATCTCAATTTTGACAAATTTACACTTATGACTGGTTTTGTGGTCCAGGGTCACAAATAGCAGCATAGATTCTTTTTCTGTGCATAATATTAGCTAAAAGAGCATGCACGCTTTAAAAATTCACCAAAAAACATCATCTGGGAGTCTTTTGCATAATACACTGATTTAGGAAGCATTTATTCTTGCATGCTTTTTATCACTATTAGGGCACAAACTTGAACTTCATGCTAGAAGTGTTGCAAATGCTGTTTTAGAGTAAATTGCATACAAATTGAGTGTATTAGAACAAAAGCATGCAGCGACAATAATTATCGGTGTCTTTTTAAATTGTGTTTTTTAGTGCACAAAGAGCAAAACTGCAAATTGTCCAAAAAAAGCATGCACAGATGTACACTTCAAAAATACACCAGAAACCTTGTCTAGCAGTTTTTGCACACTATAATGCTTTTTATTATTAGGACACAAACTTAAAAGTGGCACTTTATTAACTAGTCAATGTCCTGAACATCCTGGGGGGTGTTGCATAAAACAAGTTTACCAAATAAGCTAGGCTTATTTAAGTTAGTCTGACTTATTGTCACTTGATTTGGCTCAAAATAAGTCAGACTAACTGAAATAAGCCTGACTTATTCGGTAAGATTGTTTTATGGAATACCCCCCTGGTTCACTCAGAAATGCATCATATTACAGAAGCACAATGTGTTGCAAACAGTCAGTATTGATGATTTTTTTTTCTGTGCATAATATTAGCTAAAAGAGCATGCATGCTTTAAAGATTTACCAAAAAACATCATCTGGGAGTCTTTTGCATAACACACTGATTTAGGAAGCACTTATTCTTGCATGCTTTTGATCACTGTTAGGCCACAAACCTGAACTTCAAGCTAGAAGTGTTGCAAATGCTGTTTTAGTGTAAACTGCAAACTAATTGAGTGTATTAGAACAAAAACATGCACAGCTGTGATTAACAGTGCCTTTTAACAACAAAACAGTCCTAGTAGAAACTTTAGTGAATAAAAAGCATAAATGGCAGTATAGATTTATTTTTCTGTGCATAATGCATAATATTAGCTAAAAGAGCATGCACGCTTTAAAAATTCACCAAAAACATCATCTGGGAGTCTTTTGCATAATACACTCATTTAAGAAGCACTTATTCTTAAACTTGACGCGCAAAGTGTTGCAAATACTTTTTTAGTGTAAAATGCCAAGAAATTGAGTGTATTAGATATACAAGAACACACCTTGCAGGTATATGTTTGATCAAAGCAAATTAATCAAACAGCTCAATTCAACATGAATGAAAAGAAATATTTCTGATGCACAAAACATGTTTGAAACAAGGCCAATTAACGCTAAAGAAATGAGTCGTTAGACAACACTTCAACGTGAAAACGCTGAGACCTGTGTTACTATTACAACACCTGGCTCAACCCACGCGCCTGACTAACCCGCCCACCCAAGCCAGCTTCCCGCTAGTTAACGAATCCCGTCTGTGAGCGCTGCACGCAATTTGTTTCCCACGTGTCACAGACCTTGCAAATCCCTACATATCCGGAGCTAAATCTAAAGCTCTGCATCTCATCCGAATTGCATTGTCCGCTCCTTTGTAAGCCACAGCTGTACATGACAAACAGCGGCTTGAACCTGCAGGAAATGAGCTCTTGTGCAAGCCCTCGAAGCCAAATGCGTGTCGCGTTTTCTCTGGCGCTGTTATTAAGAGCGTTTGATGTTCGCTGAGGGCGGTCTGTGCTGCGAGCGCGCTCAAATTGAAGGTAATTAATGCCGGGGTGTTTCTGCACCGGCCAGCTGTGACGCGGGATAAACAGCAGCGGAATTAAAGATGCGTTTGGTTTTGCGGCCTGCCGCCCTGTGATCTCTCTGGCCTATGCACTTTCCCATGAGCCTCGTTTGTAATTCTGCTGCGCTGCTGCTCTGAACCTTGACTATGACCAGAGGAACTCCATATGCTGTGATGCACAATTCATCAAAAACCATGAATTATTCAAAACCTGCAAATAAGGCTCAGCAGCCTGCGCATGTAAGCTACCTGTTTGCGCATATATGATCTCTCTCACACACACGATGCATATGTGCATTTAATGAGTGCGTATAAGATCTGCAAGGCTGGTGCAGAAATCTCTGATTATACAGTTAGATGTTCGGATTGCATTGGGTTCAATCCTTGAATGCTGAGCAATGTGACACTAAAGAAAGAACATGCTTTTCTTTTCTGCTTGTGATAAATTATGAGATTTAAAAATTTGAGGCCCAATTTACTTTGCAGAAACCCAGTGATTGTAATACTGTGATGCTGAATGTTTACTATGGTAATGTACCATGGTGTTTACATGGTATTCCAATGCACTTTTTTTGGACAGAGTGTCAAAAAAACTTAATATTGCATGGTTTAGGTACAAAAAATATGGCATCTCCAAAGAAATACCATTGTTATCATAGTATTTTCTCTAAAAACATGGTATGATGATATTAAAACTAAGGTATTTCCATGACTTGTCTTCAATAACTATTGTATTTACATGGTGCACAGTGTATTTAATTGAATACCATGGTACTTGCATGTTTTTTAGTGCTTTAGCATAGTAATAGCCGTACACTACAATGAATACCATATTCATGTACAAAAAACATGGATGTACCGTTACATATCTAAAGAAATACCATGATTTTTACTATAGTTTTTTCCCCAAAAACATGGTTTTACTGTGGTATTTGTCAAAAGCCAAAGTCTTGCCATAATTTGTGTTTAACAACTATTGCATTTATATCATTTACATTTATTCATTTAGCAGACGCTTTTATCCAAAGCGACTTACAATTGGGAATACAACAAGTGATTCATCCTAAGGAGGCAGATCAGCATAGGAAGTGCTCAAAAATACCATATTTCAGGCGTTGTTAGATGAGTACACAGTGTATATACCATGGTTTTTAGACATTTACCATATAGTACCATTATACTATACTCTGAATACCATATACATGTAATAAAAACATGACATTGCATGGTTTATATACAAAAAACATGGATTTACCATTACTTATCTAAAGAAATACCATGATTTTTACCATAGTTTTACCCAAAAACATGGTTTTACTGTGATATTTGTCATATGCCTCGCTTCTTCTTTCTGCTTGTGATAAATTATGAGATTTCAAAATTTGAGGCCCAATTTACTTTGCAAAATCACAGTGATTGTAATACTGTGATGCTGAATGTTTACTATGGTAATGTACCATGGTGTTTACATGGTATTCCAATGCACTGCCAGGAATACTAACAATTTGGGCAGAATGACTTAAAACATAATATTGCATGGTTTAGGTAAAAAACATGGCATTACCATTACATCTCCAAAGAAATACTACTGTTATCATAGTATTTACTGCAAAAACATGGTATCACCATGATACCAAAACTAAGGTATTTCCATGATTTGTCTTCAATAACTGGTACACAGTGTATTTCAGTGAATACCATGATGGTACTTACATGTTTTTAGACCTTTACAATAGTAATAGCATTACACTATGATGAATACCATATACATGTACAAAAATATGGATTTACCATTACATATCTAAAGAAATACCATGATTATTACTATAGTTTTCCCCAAAAACATGGTTTTACTGTGGAATTTGTCAAAAGCCAAGGCCTTGCCATGAGTTGTGTTTAAAAACCGTGGTATTTACATGGTACACAGTGTATTTTTTAGACATTTATCATATAGTATGCTATACTCTGAATACCATAGTGTCAAAAAACATGGTATTGCATGATTTATATACAAAAAATACAATTTTTATCATAGTATTTACTGCAAAAACATGGTATCACCATGATACCAAAACTAAGTTATTTCCCTGATTTGTCTTCAACAACTGGTACACAGTGTATTTCAATGAATACCATGGTACTTGCATGTTTTTAGACCTTTACCATAGCAATACACTACAATGAATACTGTAAAAAAATATGGATTTACCATTACATATCTAAAGAAATACCATGATTTTTACTAGTTTTCCCCAAAAACATGGTTTTACTGTGGTATTTGTCAAAAGCCAAGGCCTTGCCATGAGTTGTTTAAAAACATGGTATTTACATGGTACACAGTGTATTTTTTAGACATTTATCATATAGTACCATTATGCTATACTCTGAATACCGTATAAATATCAAAAACATGGTTTTCATGGTTTATATACAAAACAACATGGATTTACCAAAATAAATAAGATGACTTTGAGTTTTACTCAAAAACATGGTTTTACTGTGATATTTGTCATAAGCCTCGCTCCTCTTTTCTGCTTGTGATAAATTATGAGATTTCAAAATATGAGACCCAATTTACTTTGCAGAAACCCAGTGATTGTAATACTGTGATGCTGAATGTTTACTATGGTAATGTACCGTGGTGTTTACATGGTATTCCAATGCATACCTTATAGCTGTATAGTCTTTATTGATTTTATTTCATTTTATTAAGTTTTACTTTTAGTTATTATAATACATCAAATTAAACTAACTGAAAATGAGAAATGTTGAAAAAAGGATAATTAAAAAAATATATATATTTTAGTTAACATTTTATTTTTAAGTAAAGGAAATGTTTTTTTATTGGTTCCAGTTGAATATAACAATTTCTACCTTCTTACCTTGATGAGGTCTGCAGGTTGCAGGCAGACGACGGACACTGTGGTGAAGCGGCTGTAATTAAGAACAAATTACTCAGTCTGAGGCCACAAGATCACACTTTATCTTCTCGTTTATCTCTGGAGGAAGCATAGAGCTATTTATAACTCAAAGATTATGGAAACCTGAAAAAAAGAGTCACGATTAGAGTCTTGTTCCCTCCTGAGAGCAAAATGAGACATTAGCATCTCTTCAGTTCAGTGCTTAATACATGAAGTCCCAAACCTTTGCGAAGAATGTGCTGAAGTTAACATCATGCACTACCTCCGGCTGCTAACAAAAGGCTGCGAGGGTGTTTCTTCCTTCAACTCGAGAACTTAATTGTCGCATTACTTGAAAGGCTGCTGAGGCCGGTGATTAAGACTGCAGTCAGACTTCTCCACGGCTCTCCGGTCGGAGCGAGAGGCTCATCCGCCCCCGTCAGCTTCATTCACATGGCAAATTGCAGGCCAGCCATATCAGAACAAACGGCTTGAGCAGAAATAGCGCAGGAGAAAAGATAACATTCAATTAAAGAGGGGGAACAATCAACTTCTGTGGCGATGGGCAAAGATGCCAGATGTGAGGGAGGAACAGAGGAACAGCAAAAAAATTGACGGAGAGTTTTGGAGCGTCAGAAGAGTGAAGAAAGAGTGAGAGAGGAGGGACGCAGCAGTAAATCTGTATTTATACAGAATGGAAAACAAATGTCAGAATTTCGCAAGCAGGGGGTTCGCATTCGCAAGGGAACTGCAGGGGGTTTGTGAGTTGAAGAAAAAGCTAATAATTAATTAAATCAAATGTAACATTAAAATAAACACATGGGCATTGGGGGAAACGCTGTAATTTAATTTAAAAAAAAGTATATAGTCTGTTGCACTGGGTGTTTCGTAATAATGTGTTTTCTCGCTGCTTCTCACGAACTCCATCTGTGCGAGAACAGAGTGTTTAACAGTATGAGGTACATTCACTTTATTCACATTCACATCATTTACAATATTTGGATTTTGGGAATTCGGCATATTATATTTAACTATATGTTTTAAACTAAAACTACAAAAATGTTTCTTGAAACAAAAGTTTTTAAGTTCTTAAGTAGTTGCTAGGGTTCTCTGGGTGGTATATAGGTGGTTGCTAGGGTGTTGATATGCAGTTGCTAGGGTGCTCTGCAAGGGTGGTATGTGGTTTCTGGTTCAAAAGTGGCTTGACCTGGGGAATGCGGCACCTGTAGCCCATTTCCTGCACACGCCTGTACAAGGTGGCTCTGGATGTTTCTACTCCAGACTCAGTCCACTGCTTCCGCAGGTCCCCCAAGGTCTGGAATCGGTCCTTCTCCACAATCTTCCTCAGGGTCCGGTCACCTCTTCTCGTTGTGCAGCGTTTTCTGACACACTGTTTCCTTCCCACAGACTTCCCACTGAGGTGCCTTGATACAGCACTCTGGGAACAGCCTATTCGTTCAGAAATTTCTTTCTGTGTCTTACTCTCTTGCTTGAGGGTGTCAATGATGGCCTTCTGGACAGCAGTCAGGTCGGCAGTCTTACCCATGATTGCGGTTTTGAGTAATGAACCAGGCTGGGAGTTTTTGAAAGCCTCAGGAATCTTTTGCAGGTGTTTAGAGTTAATTAGTTGATTCAGATGATTAGGTTAATAGCTTGTTTAGAGAACCTTTTCATGATATGCTAATTTTTTGAGATAGGAATTGTGGGTTTTCATGAGCTGTATGCCAAAATCATCAATATTAAAACAATAAAAGGCTTGAACTACTTCAGTTGTGTGTAATGAATCTAAAATATATGAAAGTCTAATGTTTATCAGTACATTACAGAAAATAATGAACTTTATCACAATATGCTAATTTTTTGAGAAGGACCTGTACTAGGGTGTGTAGGCGGTTGTTGTACTAGGGTGTTTCTAGGCAGCAGGATTGTGCACAATTCAGAATTGAATTGAGAATGACTCCTAAATTCCAATTCAATTCTTGAATTTGAATTGTATTTGAATTGATGTCAAAAACAGGATCTAGAATTACAATTCGAATTTGAATTAAAGGAAGCAGAATTGCAATTCAATACAAATTCAAAGAAATTCATATGCATAAGTGAAGTGTTTAACAATGAAGCTTTACAATATATGTCAGATATGATTTCATTACATATTCTATAAATTATATTAGTTTGAACTACTTGTACAGATTACACTGTGTTATTTGATTACTTTGAAATGAAAATAACATTTTGAACAAAACTAATCAAACATTGAGGGAGTCATTTATTTCAAGAATTTGGTCATTATCTATATGTTGGAACAAAATGTATGCAGGGTTGAGGAGTGACTAGTTATGTGTAATGAAATTATGCTATTAAATTAAAAAAATAATGTAACTGTATGTGAGATTCAACGCATTCTTTCTGTTGTATGACTGTGTGGAATGTCTTTGAATTGCCATGAATTTAATTCCACTTCCTGTCATTCCAACTCCAAATCAAATTCAACTTCCTGTGGGGCGGAGTCAATTCAATTCAAATTCCAACTCATGAATTGAATGGCGGCCAATTCTGAAATTCTGAATTGTGCACAAGCCTGCTAGGCAGTTGCTATACTAAGGTGTTCTGAGTGGTTGATAGGGAGTTACTACATGGTTGCTATGCTAGGGTGTTACTAAGGTGTTCTGGGTGGTTAACGGTGTTCCTAGGTAGTTGCTATGTTACGTTGTTGCTAAGGTGTTCCTCTGCAGTTGCTATACTAGCGTGTTGCTAGAGGGTTCTGCGTGGTTACTAGAGTGTTTCTAGGCAATTGCTATACTAGGGTGTTTCTAGGCGGTTGTTGTACTAGGGTGTTTCTAGGCGGTTGTTGTACTAGGGTGTTCCTAGGCAGTTGCTATACTAGAGTGTTTCTAGGTTATTGTTGTACTAGGGTGTTTCTAGGCGGTTGTTGTACTAGGGTGTTTCTAGGCGGTTGTTGTACTAGAGTGTTTCTAGGCGGTTGTTGTACTAGGGTGTTTCTAGGCAGTTGCTATACTAGAGTGTTTCTAGGCAATTGCTATACTAGGGTGTTTCTAGGCGGTTGTTGTACTAGGGTGTTTCTAGGCGGTTGTTGTACTAGGGTGTTCCTAGGCAGTTGCTATACTAGAGTGTTTCTAGGTGATTGTTGTACTAGGGTGTTCCTAGGCAGTTGCTATACTAGAGTGTTTCTAGGCAATTGCTATACTAGGGTGTTTCTAGGCGGTTGTTGTACTAGGGTGTTTCTAGGCGGTTGTTGTACTAGGGTGTTTCTAGGCGGTTGTTGTACTAGGGTGTTCCTAGGCAGTTGCTATACTAGAGTGTTTCTAGGCGGTTGTTGTACTAGGGTGTTTCTAGGCAGTTGCTATACTAGAGTGTTTCTAGGCAATTGCTATACTAGGGTGTTTCTAGGCGGTTGTTGTACTAGGGTGTTTCTAGGCGGTTGTTGTACTAGGGTGTTTCTAGGCAGTTGCTATACTAGAGTGTTTCTAGGTGATTGTTGTACTAGGGTGTTCCTAGGCAGCTGCTATACTAGGGTGTTGCTAGGGTGTTCTGAGTGGTAGATAGGAAGTTATTAGATGGTTGCTATGCTAGGTTGTTGCTAAGGTGTTCTGGGTGGTTGATAGGGTGTTCCTAGGTAGTTGCTATGTTACGTTGTTGCTAAGGTGTTCCTATGCAGTTGCTATACTAGCATGTCGCTAGAGGGTTCTGGGTTGTTACTAGAGTGTTCCTAAGTGGGTGCTATGCTAGGGTGTTGCTAAATTGTTCCTTGGGTAGCAGGCTTGTGCACAATTCAGAATTTCAGAATTGGCCGCCATTCAATTCATGAGTTGGAATTTGAATTAAATTGACTCCGCCCCACAGGAAGTTGAATTTGATTTGGAGTAGGAATGACAGGAAGTGGAATTAAATTGATGGCAATTCAAAGACATTCCACACAGTCATACAACAGAAAGAATGTGTTGAATCTCACATACAATTACATTAATTTTGTAATTTAATAGCATAATTTCATTACAAATAACTAGTCACTCCTCAACCCTGCATACATTTTGTTCCAACATGAAGATAATGATCAAATTTTTGAAATAAATTACTCCCTCAATGTTTGATTAGTTTTGTTCAAAATGTTATTTTCATTTCAAAGTAATCAAATAACACAGTGTAATCTGTACAAGTAATTCAAACTAATATCATTTATAGAATATGTAATAAAATCATATCTGACATATATTGTAAAGCTTCATTGTTAAACACTTCACTTATGTATATGAATTTCTTTGAATTTGTATTGAATTGCAATTCTGCTTCCTTTAATTCAAATTCGAATTGTAATTCTAGATCCTGTTTTTGACATCAATTCAAATTCAATTCAAATTCAAGAATTGAATTGGAATTTAGGAGTCATTCTCAATTCAATTCTGAATTGTGCACAAGCCTGTTGGGTAGTAGCTATGCTAGGGTGTTTTCCTAGGTGGCTGCTTTGCTAGAGTGTTGCTAAGGTGTTCCTAGGCAGTTGCTACACTAGGGTGTTGTTATGGTGCTCTGGGTAGTTGATAGTATGTTTCTGGGTGGTTGCTATGCTAGGGTGTCCTGTGTGCCTGCTAGGGTGTTTCTATGCAACATTCCTATGAGGTTCATGTGTCTAATGATGTTAATTAAAACTAGCAGTACTTGAGTGTGGTGGTTGTGTCTGGTCTATTACTAGGCAGTTTCTATGCTAGGGTTTTCTTTGCAACTTTCCTATGAGGTTCAAGCATCTGCTGATGCTGACTAAATAAACTAGCATCAGTCGAGTGTCTGGTCCGTCAGGATGGAGGAACACTGATGTAACTGCTATCAGCTCTTGTGGATGTTCTTGTCTTACACGCACTGATAGCTCGGCTAGATGAATGACTAACACATCAGCAGCCTTGGCGAAATGGTTTCACATGAGAGTGCAAACACTGATAATGGAATAATGGAACGTCTCCTGAGTGTGAAGTGCTTATTTCTGTTTGTGGCAAAGGCTTATTTTCCCCTTTAACCTTCTATTAGGACGAGAAGAAAACAGAGCGTGGCGTTTTTGGGTGATTTTTGTTATCTGATTAGAGCGCTATCCTCCTACGTATATTGATTTGTCTGTCTGTACACATGCCATATCCATTCCCAATTACAGCAAGACCCTTGGGTCTTCTACGCTTTCTACCTTATCGGCTGATATAGGATTGCAGCTTTGTGATGTTTCAGCATCCGCCAAGAGTCAAATAAGGGGAAAGAGGAAGAAAACAAGTCTAAAACAATGAGTAGAATGATTTTTTTATAGCAGAACAAATCTTTTCTAAGGCCTGAAGTCCACACAGCTTCAATTCATGATGTTCACTTCTTATTTTTACAAGTCAAAATATATACTGATTATTAATACATATTGTAATAAAACATGCTTTTTAATTTTACATTTATTTTATACATTTTTGTAAAGTTTTAAATAAACTTTCTGTACTATGATTTTTATATATGTCTTAGAGCATCACATCATTAGCTCAGCAACAAACTTTAATGTCAAACTCTCTTGGAATCAATTATGAAGTCTCCTGTGTGTTTGACTTGAAGACTGCTGTTTTTGTGCTGCCAGAGCTGCTGTCTATGTAGGGCGCTTCAAATCAGTCACTTATGAGGTTCTATTTCAGTTTGAATACAGCCTGTGTAACAGCTAGGCAACTCACTGGGTTTGGAACAGAGCGTATATGTGACGTGACGTCCCGATCGGAGCGTGTCGTCTCCAGCTGGGGCGAGATCGGGTGAAGGACCCTGCAAGAGTGTGTCCTACTTCAGACGTCAGCTCACAAATTATTCAGTTGCATTTCCAAGTGCATTCACACATCAGTGTCAGAGAGAGTTCATGACCCACACATGTTCTGAGCAGGTGGATCATAACCTAGTTTCCATAAGAGAGCTCTGCACATATACTTCCCTTCATCTGTGGGATCTGAGCGTGACAGTAACACAGAAATACCAGAATGATCATGATAATGCCTTGGTTTTGTGTATGAACTACGGAAATACAAGTAGGATTCTCAAGTTCATGTAAAACCTGGATATTTCAGGGACATTTCTATCATACCGTGGTTTTCAAACTTTTTGAAAGGCCCAGCAAGATTTCCCAAACCTCTGTATTATATAAGATATATTATAGAAATATTTTTAATATTTTATATATAACATACATTACATATATTAATACATATATAAATTAACATTTTAAATTATTTAAATTATTTTATTATTATTACATTAAATTAATCTTACTATTATTATTTATAATATCATATTTTTATTTTAAAAGAAACATATTTATATAATATAATACAATATAATAATATACTTCCAATTATTTTGATTTCAGAAATTATGCTCCAAACAAATAAGTGCATTTCTGTTATTAGACATATTAGATTTTTTTTTTATTATTATGTTAATAATAGTTTATTAGTTTGGTACTTTTAAGCCCTAGACTAATTATGTCTTGTGCAGTTGTAAATAATTGCTTTTTGTGAGCATAATTTCTATAAAATGATTTTTTAAAAATCCATTACAGCATTTTTTGGGGTGGTTGCTATGTTGTTGCTAGCCAGTTGCTAAGTGTGTTAGTGTGTTGTTGGAGTGTTTTTTCCTCTGTTGTTAGTAAGCAGTTGCTAGAGCGTTCTGGGTTATTTTGGTGTTGCTATGCCGTTTATAGGGTGTTCTAGTTGCTAATTGCTAGTGTTTTTTTTTTTGTCATTGGTTGTGAGGGTGTTCTAGGTGGTTGCTAGGTGTTTTCTATACAGTTGTTAGTGTGTTGCTAGGCAGTTTTTTTGTCAGTGGTTACTAGGGTGTTGCTATGCAGTTCAAAGGGTGTTGTTTGTTTCTAGTGTGTTGCTAGGCATTTGCTATTGATTTTTGTCAGTGGTTGTGAGGGTGTTCAGGATAGTTGCAAGGGTGTTTGTTATACAGTTGTTAGTGTGTTGCTTGGCAGTTGTTGTTTTTTTTGCCAGTGTTACTAAGGCTTTGCTATGTGTTTGCTTGGTAGTTGTTGCTAAGGTGTTCCTATGCAGTTCAAAGGGTGTTGTAGTTGGTTTGTAGTGTGTTGCTAGGCAGTTGCTAGTGTTTTTTGTATGTGGTTTTGAGGGAGTTCTGGATGGTTGCTAGGATGTTTGCTTGCACATTTGCTAGTGTGTTGCTACGTAGTTTTTTTGTCAGTGTTTTTGCTAGGTACTTGCTATTGTGTTGCTAGGGTGTTGTGGGTGGTTGCTAAGGTGCTGCTATGCAGTTGCTGCTGTTTTTTGTAGTGTTTCTATGTGGTTACAAGGCAGTTCAAAGAAAACAGAGACAGCTGTCCAACTGGAAATCATCAACACCATTTACATGGATATTAACACTATCATTTGGAGACACAGCAGAGCAACTTGGAAAGAGTGTGAGGTAGAAAAAGTACAGGGCAGTGACAGGTCTGAGAGCGCCGCTTCTCAACATGTGTTCCTAGAGTGTATTTTTTGGTGGTTGCTAAGCAGTTGCTAGTGTGTTCTGGATGGTTGCTAGGGTGTTGTAGTTAGTTTCTAGTGTGTTTTTTTGTCCAGTGGTTGCTAGGGTGTTTGCTATACAGTTGCTATTGTGATGCTAGAAAGCTGTTTTTTTGTCAGTGGTTGCTAGGGTGTTTGCTATACAGTTGCTATTGTGTTGCTAGAAAGCTGTTTTTTGTCGGTGGTTGCTAGGTATTTGCTATGGTGTTGCTGTGCACTTGCTTGGGTGGTTGCTAAGGTGCTGCTATGCAGTTGCTGGAGTTTTTAGTGACTGCTAGGGTATTGCAATGTGGTTGCCTGTGAAATGCCATCGCTGTACGTTGGTAGTACACAGTGTTTGCGGTTTTATCTGTATTTCTGTAGTGAGTCAGCGAGAGCTTGTTAGTTGTTGGCAGTTCATGAATTAGCCGTTTATCATCTAATAAACACTTTGAGAAGCGGCGCTCTCAGACCTGTCACTGACACTGCCCTGTACTTTTTCTACCTCACACTCTTTCCAAGTTGCTCTGCTGTGTCTCCAAATGATAGTGTTGATATCCATGTAAATGGTGTTGATGATTTCCAGTTGGACAGCTGTGCACTGCTGTCTGTTTTCTTTGAACAACTGCCATCTGAAGAGCGTCTTATCCATCACGCCAAGAGTCCTCTTCGCTAATTGCTCATTGTACGAATGGGCGGAGCTCATCTCAGAGACTTTCCCACATTCAGACGCTTTCCGACGAGCTGCTAAACACAGGCAAATTAGTAGGCTGTGTGAGTTCATCTCTGCCAGCAGCTGCTCAACAACAACATTTGAATAATTCAAAGCAGCACAATACGAAGCTACATGCCCTCCATACAGGGCTAAGGCGTACCGTCGTTTGGTTATGTGTGCAGAGCTCGGACCGGACCGCACCCTCCGTGAACCCGGACTGGACTGATCTGCTGTGGAAACAGCATAGATAAACAGTAGTGAAACACAACACACACGCATGATTTGAATGCAGAATTGGTTGCTACTGGTATGAAACTACATAAAAGGTTTGTCTAGACCTAGCCAGAATGCTTGAAGTAGTTTGATAAGTTTTAATCAGATTTAGGAGCTTGAAGCAATTTTAAAAGTTTAAAATTATTTTAAAAGGTTTAAAGGTCATGTCTCAGAGAGAAAAATGTGGCTGTTATGATATTCTGGATGGTTGCTAGGGTTTTGTAACATGGTTTGAAAGGTATTATGGCTGGTTGTCAAGGCCTTGATCTGCAATTGCTAGGGTGTTCATGTTGATTTCTAGGGTACAGCTAGGCACTTGCTAAGGTGTTGCTAGGCACATCCTAGTGTATCTTTCAGTGGTTGCTAGGGTGTTGCTATGGTTTCCAGGGTATTCTAGCTGGATGTTATGGCAGTGCTGTGCAATTGCTAGGGTGTTACTAAGTGTTACAGATGCTAGAGTGTTTTTTAATTATTGCTTGGGTTGTGCAGTGTGGTTGCTAGAGCATTCTGGTGGAGTTTCTAGGGTTTTGCTAAGGTGTTTTTTGGGTGGTTGCTAGGGTGTTGCTATGCAGTTGCTAATGTGTTTTTGCTAGGCTGTTGCAATTACTAGGCTGCTTTGGTTATTTTGTAGGGTGTTGGTAGTGTGTTTTTAATGGTTAATGGGTTTTGCATTGTGTTGCAATGGTTGCTAGGGTATTTTGGGGGGTAGGGTGTTGTTGTGTAGTTGCAAGGGTGTTCTGGGTGGTTCGTAGGGTGTTGCTACTGTGTTTTTCGGTGGTTGCTAGGGTGTTGGATTGTGGTGTCTAGGGTATACTGGGTGGTTGTTAGGATGTTGCTAGGGTTTTCTGGGTGAATGTAAGGGTGTTGCTGCTCAGTTTCTAGGGTGTTATGGATGGTTGCTGGTGTGTTTTTCAGTTGTTGCTAGGGTGGTTGGTTGTCATGGCATTGCTGTGCAATTGCTAGGTCATTCTTTTTAGTTTCTAGGGTGTAGATACTAGAGTCTTTTTTTAATGATTGCTTGGGTTTTGCATTGTAGTTGCAAGAGTTTCTAGGGTGTTACTAGGGTGTTGTGGGTGTTAGGACAATGTTGAGCAGTTACTAGAGTTTTCTGGGTAGTTGCTAGTGTGTTTTTCAGTGGTTGTTAGGCTGCTGCAATTACTAGAGTGTTCTGGTCAGTTAGGGTGTTGTTGTGTAGTTGCTTAGATTTTCTGGGTGGTTTGTAGGATGTTGCTAAGCACTTGCTAGGGTGTTGCTACTGGGTTTTTTGATGATTGTTAGGGTCTTGGATTGTGGTTTCTAGAGCATTCTAGCTGGTGCTTGCTAGACCCTTGTGGGTTTTAAGTGGTTGTTTGTGTGTTGCCAGGGTTTCCGGAGTACTCTGGCTGGATGTTATAGCATTGAGATGCAATTGCTAGGATGTTCTGTTTGGTTTCAAGGGTGTTGCTAGGACAATATTAAGTAGTTACTAGAGTTTCCTAGGTGGTAGATAGGGTGTTGCTAGGCAGTAGTGCATTTTTCAATGGTTGCTAGGCTTTTGCAATTGCTAGAGTTTTCTGGTTGGTTTCTAGGATGTTGGTATTGTGTTTTTAATGGTTGCTGGGTTTGGATTGTGGTTTCTAGGGTCTTTTGGCTGGTTGTTAGCATATTGCTAGGGTTTTCTGGGTGGCTATTATGGTGTTGCTATACAGTTTCTAGGGTGTTGTGGGTGTCTGCTAGGGTGTTGGTGTGCAGTGGGGTATTTTGGCTGGTTATGGCATTGCTGTGCTATTGTTAGGGTGTTCTGGTTGTTTCTATGTGTTTGCTAAATCCTAGTTTGTTTTTCAGTGGTTGTTCAAGTGTTGCCAGGGTTTCCAGGGTATTCTGGGTGGATGCTATGGCAATTGCTAGGGTGTTCTGGTTTGGTTTCTTGGATGTTGCTAGGCATACAGTATACTAGAGTGTTTTTTAGTGGTTGCTTGGGTTTTGCTATGTGGTTGTGAGAGTATTCTGGTGGAGTTTATAGTGTGTTGCCAAGGTGTTGTGGATGTTTACTAGGACAATGTTAGGCAGTTACTAGAGTTTTCTGGGTGGTTGATAGGGTGTTGCTATAGGCTTGCTAGTGTGTTTTTTGATGGTTGCTAAGTTGTTGCAATTGCTAGGGTGTTCTGGTCGGGACATTTTCATGAATTTTATTATAAAACATACTCCAGTAATCTGTTTTATTTGCAGAAATTTGAGAAATCATTTGTGACCCTGGACCACAAAACCAGTCATAAGTGTCAATTTTTCAAAATGTATACATCATCTAAAAGCTGAATAAATATGTTAGTACATGACAATGTTTGGCTGAGATATAAATATTTAGAAATCTGGAATCTGAGGGTGCAAAAAAATCAAAATATCGAGAACATCACCTTTAAAGTTATACGAATGAAGTTCTTAGCCATGCATATTACTAATCAAAAACTAAGTTTTCATATATTTATGGTAGGAAATTTACTAAATATCTTAATGGAAAATAGTCTTTATTGAAAAATCAATCATTTGACCCATACAATGTATTTTTGTCTATCGCTACAAATATACCAATGCTACTTAAGACTGGTTTTGTGGTCTAGGGTCACATATTTTAGTCAAGTGAGAAAATTAAGACAAATAAGTAATTTTTATCCATCTCCAGGTAAAAGAATAATGCATGCCAACAAATTAAAGCTTTATTATTTCTACATAATTTCTACATGCATAATCATCATTTTGCTCTTTGCAAACATCACTCTGATTGACTCCCAGCATGCTTTAGTTTGGTGTATAAACTAAAGTGTATTTTAGTCCATTAGTCATGCATAAAGTTTGGTCAGTGGTCATCATAAAAGTAAAGATTGATTTGAAATTACTCTCAGAAGCGCACAACTTCAATATACATCTCTTTCTCTTTAAACGGCGATGTGTGACTGTCTATCAGTCGCTCTGAATCCCAGATCTCACCGCTTCACTCCCTGCGGCACGTGTGTGATTGTCTCGACTCAAACGTGCCACGTTCCTGCGATCCTCGGGACGCTGTGTGTTCTCCTGTGCATGTGTTAACAGACAGAGAGTGTGAATAAAAGTCATCATTTTCAGTACTTTTGCGATGCCGCAGGCCAGAGAAAACATCAAAAGCCTCGATACGGCAGAATGGAAACAAAAGACAGAGAATCACAAAGCTGGAAAAAGTAGGTTCACAGCCACAGAATGAAAGCGTCACGGATGGATCTTTTGTTTTCTTTACAAAGACATCAGTTTAGTGGCATCGCCGGCCCCATTCAGAAGTGTGAAGGTGATCAAAGCCGCGTGGATCGCCGCCAGACACCAGCAGATAGCAGTTAGTTGGCAAGAATAATTTGGCGTAGCAGCAGAACGCGTTTTGCTATGCAGACATTATTAATTCCATTGTGTGACAGCATGTGCGTTTGCAGACAAGAAAGCGGCTAGCGCGCAGAAAACGTGTGAGATAGACACTAAAGTATGCTGGGAGTTGAATATCACATCAAAGAAACATTAGCTCAGAGAGAGGAAAAATGATGATTATGCAGAAATAATGTCTCAAATGTCTCAAACTCAGCTCAGATTGGTCAAGATACCAAAGTCTCAATCAAATGTGAGAGATATCAATGCATTTCAAAAGTATTTGGGCGTAAATTTAATGTGAATGTATTTGAAGTGTATGAAAAATTGGATTATAATGATAAAATTAATTTGGTTTTAGCAAGAGTTAATATAACTTGCCTACTTAATATAATGCATATTTGTCAGTCATACATTAATGAAACAAGTCAGATTTAAAAAAAAAAAAATAATAATATGGAATTTATTATTAACTATTTGCATATATTTGTTTTTATTTTAATTACATTTTCAAAATGCATTTATTTAAATAGCTTAGAATCAGCATAAATTTGTTCATTGTGAAAACAATAAAATTAATTCAATTAAGTATGAATATGGTTAAAATATTAAATATTCAACTAGATAAAAAAGTTTGTCAAGACAAACATTAGGTTGGCTTGAGAAAGCCAGACCAGAAAGTTACAATTTAAAAAAAAAAAAAAAAAGTTTTAATTGAGTTTGACGTTTTTCTGTCTGAAATAGTCTGAAGTTAAAAGTAGTTTTAAAAGCTTAAAGTTTAATAGATAGATATATAGATAGCAAGTTACTAGCATGTTTGCAGCACGATTACCATGTTACTAGCAGGTTGTTAGCCCGTTTCTAGCATGATTAACATATTACTAGCAAGTTGCTACCATGATTAGTAAGTTACTAGCATGTTGTTAGCATGATACACAGTTTACTAGCATGTCATTAGCATGATTAACAAGTTACTAGCATGTCGTTAGCATGTTTACAGCGTGACTAGCATGTTGTAGCATGATTCTAGCATGATTAGTATATAACTAGCATGTTGATAACATGATTTTGTTACTAGAATGTTGCTAGCATGTTTCTAACATGATTAGCATGTTGCTAGCATGATTTTATCACAATTAGCAAGTTACTAGCATGTTGCTAGCATGTTTTAGCATCATTTACAAGTTACTAGCATGTTGCTTACATGATTGACATTTTACTAGCATGTTGCTAACATGATTTTATCATGATCAGCATGTTGCTAGCATGTTCTTAGCATAATTTGCATGTTACTAGCATGTTGCTAGCATTACTAGCATATTGCTAGCATGTCTGCAGCATGATTAACTAGCGTATTGTTAGCCCGTTTCTAGCATGATTAACATGTTACTAGCAAGTTGCTACCATGATTAGTAAGTTACTAGCATGTTGTTAGCATGATAAGCAATTTGCTAGCATGTCACTAGCATGATTAACAAGTTACTAGCATGTTAGTATGATTAGCAAGTTACTAACATGATGTTAGCATGATTAGCATGTCACTAGCATGTTTACAGCGTGATTAACATGTTACTAGCATGTTGTTAGCACATTTCTTGCATGATTAACATGTTACTAGCAAGTTGCTACCATGATTAGTAAGTTACTAGCATGTTGTTAACATGACAAGCAATTTGCTAGCATGTCTCTAGCATGATTTACAAGTTACTAGCATGTTAGCATGATTAACAAGTTACTAGCATGTTTCTACCATTATTAGCATGTTGCTACCATGTTTGCAGCATGATTAACTAGCGTGTTGTTAACACGTTTCTAGCATGATTAACATGTTACTAGCAAGTTGCTACCATGATTAGTAAGTTACTAGCATGTTGTTAGCATGATAAGCAATTTGCTCGCATGCCACTAGCATGATTAACAAGTTACTAGCATGTTAGTATGATTAGCAAGTTACTAACATGATATTAGCATGATTAGCATGTCACTAGCATGTTTACAGCATGATTAGCATGTTATTAGCATGTTGTTAGCACGTTTCTAGCATGATTAACATGTTACTAGCAAGTTGCTACCATGATTAGTAAGTTACTAGCATGTTGTTAACATGACAAGCAATTTGCTAGCATGTCTCTAGCATGATTAACAAGTTACTAGCATGTTAGCATGATTAACAAGTTACTAGCATGTTTCTACCATTATTAGCATGTTGCTACCATGTTTGCAGCATGATTAACTAGCGTGTTGTTAACACGTTTCTGGCATGATTAACATGTTACTAGCAAGTTGCTACCATGATTAGTAAGTTACTAGCATGTTGTTAGCATGATAAGCAATTTGCTCGCATGCCACTAGCATTATTAACAAGTTACTAGCATGTTAGTATGATTAGCAAGTTACTAACATGATATTAGCATGATTAGCATGTCACTAGCATGTTTACAGCATGATTAGCATGTTATTAGCATGTTGTTAGCACGTTTCTAGCATGATTAACATGTTACTAGCAAGTTGCTACCATGATTAGTAAGTTACTAGCATGTTGTTAACATGACAAGCAATTTGCTAGCATGTCTCTAGCATGATTAACAAGTTACTAGCATGTTAGCATGATTAACAAGTTACTAGCATGTTTCTACCATTATTAGCATGTTACTAGCATGTTAGGACATTTTTAGCATGATTAACATGTTACTAGCATGTTTAGCATTGTTACGAGAATATTGTTAGCATCATTTGCAAGTTACTAGCATTTTGCTAACATGATTAGCATGTCACTAGCGTGTTGCTAGAATGATCAGCAAGTTACTAGCATGTTGCTAGCATTATTAGCATGTCGTTAGCATGTTTACAACATGATTAACATGTTCGTTTTTATTAATGTCTAAATAGTTGTATTTATTTTATTAATGTATTAACTATTTTAACTGGGTGAAATGAAAATGTTTGTATTTTATTTGATTTATTTAGTTTGTTATAGTTCACTAGAATAACCCTGCTGTGTATTTAAAAACACATTCAGTTTATTAGCACTATTGCAGAAATCTTTTCATTTATGCTTGACTGACAAATATGCGTCATATTAAGTTTATTATTGATTTAAAAAGATGAATCAAAAACATAAATCTGAAAGCTCTTCGCTCTAAATAACTGATAAACTCATCAAATTGTCCTAAAAGCAAGTGTTTTCTTCTAGTACAGTATGATTTGTCTATATACTGTGTCTTCATGAGATGTTTTAGGAGAAGCGTCTAAAATGAGATTGAGATTGTAATGAAAGATTACAAGTTTCCTGAACTGTGAAAGAGCATCAACTGAACGCCGAAGCTTTCCTCATGGAGCTCGCATCTGGAAAATAATCTTCCGGCTGTCATGTTTCTGCAAAAGAACAAAGCAAGAAGAAATGTGATTAAAAAATAATGCAAAACATGTAACATAAAAAAATGTTTGCTTCAAATGAATGCAGTGTAGATTTAAAAGCAATTTATCACCTCGGCTGCATGTTCTGAATGTGTCTAGCACATCTGTGAAATTATTTAAGAAGATGCACATTAAAATATTATGATGCATTCACAGAGGGCTATAAAAATGGTACATTATGAAGCAACTCTGGCTCTGGCAGAGACAAAAACAACTGTATTATTATAATCAAGGGCTTGTTCTGTTGCACATGAACTGGAATGAACTTGTTTTTACACTCCCGCTTCTTTTTATTTCTTTTTCTGCTAAATACTTTATTACCTCATTGAAACGGCACGCTTTCATTATCCTCGCAGTGAAAACATGAACACAGAAAGATGGAGAAAGACTAAGGAAATTCAAATCAGTTTTGAGTTTGATCTGCATTTTGGGTCCCATTATGCAGATTCTCCTTAAAATCACCAGTAAATACAATGAAAAGATAGAGCTGCTAGCAGCAATAACTAGGTTTGAGCATTTAAGTTTTTTATTGCTTCTGTGCTGTTAGGGTGTACTGAATGGAAACATGAAATAAATGGCTGACACCAGAACATATAATGCATGAGTTTACTTAGATTTGTGAAGTTTTGAGTTTTCTTATAGGATCTAAAGGTTTTGGATACACTAGATCATGGCCATATTATTAAATCACCATGTTATAACTCTCCAAATGCAAATGTTCAACTTTTTTATGATTATTGATATAGAGAGTCCAGAAAATTGTACTGCAGTGGTTTTATTGATTTTTAGTTACAAAAAGTTACACATTTTTTATCAAATATTTAAAGAAAATTAGTGTTCCAAGAGGCAAAGTTGTTCAGAATGAGAGGATCTATCATGTGGTATAAAGATCTAGTGTTTCATTGAATATATGAGCTTTTTTTTTTAGCAATTTGAGGTAATTTACCATAGAAACTGCGTTTTTGAAGCCTTTTCAACTGTTATAGCGCCACCTATGGTCCGATCTCCATGAAACTTTGCATGCTTGTTAAGAGTCATCCGACACATGATTGCAAGACGTTTTATAAAGTTTTGAGTTTTTGTTAAGGTTTTATAGGCTTTTGGGTATACTTGGTTACGCCCCTTTTCTAAATGACCCAGTTATAGCCAACAAAAAACCAAATCCAACATTTTTTTGATAATTATTACTAGAGAGTCCAGAAAATTGCACTGCAGTGGTTTGATCGAGATTGAGCAAAAAAATCTAGGACTAGTTCGCAAAAGTAGGTTTTTAACATATTTGTGAATAATTAATGAACGATTTGATTGACAGCAATGGTTCTTGAGGCAAAGTTGCTTGTTATGAGGAGATCTATCAAATGATATGCATATTGAGTTTCGTTCTGATCAGACTCCGTTAACCTTGGCTTATAGGTGCTCAAAATTCATTGGTCGATGGAAGCCATGTTTTTTGGGATATGCCAATGTCCTCATAGACTCTTATGATACATTGGACAAAGATATGGCATACCAATTTTCAGGTCAATTGGACTAACGCTTGCATAGTTATAGCTGTTTTTATGTTTTTCCGTCTTATAGCGCCACCAAGTGGCAGAGCTGCGCATGTTTTTTTATTTGACCAAAGATTGAGTTCATACACATCTGTACCAAGTTTGGTAAGGATATCTCATTACGTTCAAAAGTTATAGCCATTTTAATAAATGTGGCCCTGCCTCTTTTGAACATTTTGGTGCCCCTTTGTGACAGTGAGTCGAAACTTTTTACTTCAAATTGGTGGAAAAACTGGACTTTGAAAAGCAAATCTGACTTTCTAGGCTGACCAAGG
>NC_133362.1:480046-485046 GCF_049309525.1 Garra rufa
ATATATATATATATATATATATATATAATTCTGTAATTTTTTAATAAAATAAAAATACTAGATAATAAACAAAATAAAATAAAATACAGAAATAAGTTTAATAAATAAGTTTCTTATTATATAAAACAACAAATTAATTTAGAATTGATAAATGTATATGCGCACATATATATACATATATATATATATATATATATATATATATATATATATATATATATATTTAATTTTTTTAATTGTTTCTGTAATCTATTAGATAGGAAAACATAAAATAAAATAAAATAAAATAAAATAAAATGAAATCCATTTTAATACTAACATTACATTAAGGTGGGGAAAAACACTAACATTAATCCTAATAGTAAATAAATAAACAAGAAAAAAATTAACAAAAAAAGACAAATAAAGATAAAATTACTTAAATTAAAATAAAAGCTTAAACTTGGAGATATATCTTGGTAACAAACTGAAGCAAGTTTAGGTACTAAAATTAACAATACAAATATAATAAACTGGGGGGGGGGGCGCTAATATTAAAAAAAAAAAAATAAAAAAATAAATAAATATATATATATATATATATATATATATATATATATATATATATATTTTTTTTTTTTTTAAATACAAACTAAAAAATAATTAATTAAAATTAAATAAAAACATAAAAAAAAAAACTTTAAAACTTAAAATTAAAATAAAACCTTAAAATTAGAGATGTACCTTGGTGACTAACTGAAAGTAGTTTAGGTACTAAAATTACCAATATTGAAAATATAATATACTGGAAAATAAACAAAAACATACAAAATTAACAAAATAAACGAAAATTACAAATGCAAACAGCAAAATTTAACTAAAACTTAAAATTAAAATGAAACCTTGATTGGTAATAAACTGAAATAAGTTTAAGTACTGAAATTAGCAATACTAAAAATAGAAATAAAAAAAAAAATAAACAAAACAAATAAAAAGACAAAAGCACATAACAAAATGAAAAATAAATGCTGACTTGGTAACTAACTGAAGTTTAATATACTTAAGTACTTCATTTCCATAAAATAAAAAAATCTAATTAAATAAAGTAAAAAAATACTGAAAATTAAAATTAAAACTACATTTTAATTTCATTTAATTTATTATATGAATAACTTAATCTATTATATTATATGGGCTATTAAAGGCATAAAAATATTTTTATATGAATATTTTTTAGTGTTATGCGAGTTAATTATCATGAAAACAGTGACAAAAAAAAAAAAAACATTTTAATGGTCCTAAAAAAAAGAAGAAAAAAAAACACGCTTTGCTATCTTTGTGCAAAATATAATTTTCCGATTATTTCAGAAAACTAATTAAAATTAAAATGAAAATAAGATAAATATAAAAAAAACTAATTCAAAATATTATTAAGTCTGGAATCAAAACAAGTGTGTACTTTAAAAATGCCCATTATTGTAAACATAATTATTCTCATTTTTGAACCCTAAACACTCCTTTAAAAGTCCTAAAAAATCTTTAAAATCCAAAATCATGAAAATTACCACTGAGGACATTTCAGAATTCTGCCGATTTGCTCATCATCTCAGACGTGACGGTAACCTGTCCTGCTTTTAATTAGCTGTGGAAACGATTTCCAACAATCACTAATAAGTCTACTGACACAGAAAGAAACACAGACAGAGACTGGAAGTGAACGGGGCGGAGAGGTGCTCATTAATTCCCGTTTTTTAGCGACGGTGGAAAGTCGCTGTCTCTGATTGAACAGACTGACCTCCAAAATCCAAACAGTGTAATCATGGCGCAAATTAGCGGCTGTGTTTCTGGGTCTTTTCTGATTGCAGCAGAGAGGACGCGTTTGAAGCCAGGCATCTGCTAGGAATGCACCACAATGACACTTTCTATCAAACTGCCAATAGCTGTATAATAGACAAACAAGCTCTTGTTATCTCGGAGCGCTTCAGACGTGGAGTGACTCATTGTGCCGCTCTATAGAGGCCCTTGGGTTCGGGGTGATGTACTGTTGCCGTCCTGTTTGTTGTGCCCTTAAAGACGATGACATTTAGCTTTACTCATAGCTGCTTCCTCAAAAACATCTTCAGACGGACTCATTTGTTTTTCTATTCTCAGTGATGACCTTTAAGAGTAGTGGGGGACTCAAACTCAGAGGTGAAGTATTGGTGTCATATCGGTAACCCACTACAAAACACATATTACTGCGTAACCAGCACCAGTAAAGTACTACAAACACTTCAATTGCAAAACACCTGTGTTTGTTTGAATGGAATTCAACACTATGCCAGTTACTAGGGGTGGCACGGTACATGAAAAACAACCGAACCGTTCGGTTCGCTTGTCTCGGTTCGGTGCGTGTGTGCGTCGCACGGTTCAACGGTTCAACGCATGCGCAATGTAGCCTCGTGAGTGTCCTTTACGCGCGAAATAAGAGGTGTGTGTAGACATAGAGACAGTAAAAGTGGAGTGCTGCAGGTTACGTCACGTGTAGAAATGGCAAGTGGGAGAGATAAGGAAGGCTGCCTGCAGTTGGAGGATGCGCCAGCTATGATACGCTGTTCATCCAACTTGGCTGTGCTTTCAATTTTATTAAAGGAAAGGATGAAGCTGATTGGTTGGTTCACGTCACATGGCCTGCGGTGAGCTTGCGGAATTTTGAAAAGTTGAGATGTTTTTATCTCGATGCGGCGCGGATGTGCCTGGAAAAAACGAGTGTGTCGCACCGCGTCGCTTCCATTACGAGCGCATACCACGCGTCTACATTTGAAATAACGAACTTGAGTGCGCAAAAGAGGCTTCATGTGAACGGCCCCTTAGCCAGGTCAGTTGCAGTGTTGTTTTTGACAACCATCTTAGATTTAGTCTTAGTCTTAGTCTTTTGGACTAAAATGCTTATTAGTTTTAGTCACATTTTAGTCACTTCTATATGTGATAGTTTTAGTCCAATTTTAGTCGACGAAAAGTCATAAAGGTTTTAGTCTAGTTTTAGTCAAAAAAAAGGGGGAAAAGTAGTCTTTTAACAAATTAATGTAGGTCAGTAAGTATTTTGCTGTTGGGTAGTGTCACTTAAAAGTTGTGGAAATAGCAGATCTATAGTTCAACACAATGTGAGCTTCCGGATCGACTATTTTCACCAATAATTACAATAATGAAGGAATGGTTTTAGACATAAGACATATATTTGAAATAATGTGCAAACTGCCGCCATCATGGTTAATCGTCTGTCTGTCTGAGTGACAACAATGTGACATGTTGAGCACGTTGTGCGCTGCACGCCAGGTGGTGGGCGTAACCAAACAAGGATAGAATGCTAAAACGGCTTGCCATAGCCTACTAGTATGGCAAAGAGTATTTAATGCTAAAACGGCTTGACATAGCGGCAGATACTTCTTGGGTTTTAATTGGCATGCACAATAAGCAGAAATGTCGTGGATTTTAAAGGAACCGTATGTAAGAAATTTACGTCAGTTAATTATAAAATGGCCCTAACATGTCACTAGACATTAAGAAATCATGTTCATTTCAAATACTTATATGACTGACAACAGTGGTCCGGCCAGGACATTGTCATTTAAAAGTGAGAGTTGCAGCCCTCAACTGATGTTATTGTTGTCATTTTGTGTTTTGGTCTGAGGCTCGACCCTCCAGCTATCTACCAATCACGAAGTCAGTAGAGTTTCATGATCCGGGTTGCCAGCTCTGTTACAGCTGCGGCTATACGAACGTGTCAGATAAAACATGTATAACGTTACGAAACCTAAAAGACCTCGTTATGAATCCGAAATACGTCGTGACAAAGTCGGAAATAAAACAAGGATTGGTATATGCCTTTGAAAGATGGAGACGGCTGAAAACGGAGAAGAATTTGAAGATAGACACCATCGTTGGTAATTTTCTCCTGGACAGGTAAGATTCATCTATGTTTGGCTAACTTTGCTTCAGTACACAGTGGATTTCCCACGGTCGGCCGTGCTAAATGCGTTCATAAAAAGCTTTATATCGCACCAATAGCAGGGTATGAAAACAATCTATGTTCCGACTGAAATGTGGTATTACAGTACATCTTTACGAAATATTTGGCTAATCGCCATCTGTAAATTTTTGCGATAGATAATTACTTCGCAAAACATCTCTTGTGAAGCATAAACATAATTAACAGAAGAAAAACAAATTTCTGTGTAGGACTCGTCACTTGCCATTGGAAGCTCCTTGTAGCAGCCTACTCCTGCAGCTTAGCTGGCAACCTCGAGTCAGGGGGTGAGCAGGAGGGGAAACACCGTTCTACAGTATTTTGAAAGTGATTGCAGTACCAGTTTTGGCCACAATCCTACATACGGTTCCTTTAAACGTCTGACGGACCACCCACTAACATTTTCGTCTATTCTCCTCTCGCCAACGAAAACTCACACACGTCTCGTCATGTTTTAGTCATCAACGAGCCATTTTTATCTCGTCATCGTCTCGTTATCGTCATGAAAAAAAGTTGCATCAACGAAATGATTTCGTCATCGTAACAACGAAAACAACACTGGTCAGTTGTGTGGGAACATTTTGGATTTCATGTTGCCTATGATGATGACGGGAATAAAAGAATAGATCGAACTGAGACTGTGTGCAAGCATTGTGGAAAATGCATATAATATGCTAACGGCAACACTTCTAATTTGTCAGTTCATCTGAGAAGACATCACGCCAGAGTGTTGGTAGACATGCAAGTTAATTCTTCAGTTCAATCTTTAAGTGCTAAAAAGGCACATAAATTCCTGTGGAGATACACATTGTCCTGTTTTTGCCAAATAAATGAAAAGCATGTCATCAATGTCTTCTCTATTGCTGTATCAAATCTCCCCTAGCTTTCCTCAGAGATGGTCTCAATAATGTGCTTAAAGTCAAGTCCAATTCAGTTTGTGAATTGGATGGAAAGAGATGACAGATGGATGGACAGATGGATGGAAAGATGGATGGAAAGATAGATGGAAAGACAG
>NC_133362.1:487546-522871 GCF_049309525.1 Garra rufa
TGTAACCCATGTGATTAATAACATTATGATTTCACTTCCTTAAAAAGATTGTTTAATCTTTCTGATTGTTGTTCAATTATTTTAAAAAGGGAAATATGCTATTTATGTGACTAGGATCCGTGTGTTGTCAATATATCAGTCATGAGGGACCACACAGCACACAAACGGCACCAGTTCTTCTTTCCCCAGAAAGAGCCGTGTACGATTCTGACATTTATGTATGATATACAGTAAAAGCTCTTCTGCGCAAAGGGGAAACGGTAACCTTTAATCCTCAAAGAGGAGCTGTAATTGTAAAGACAGCGATGTCTTCAGGTAGAGCTGGAGAAATAAAGAGCGAGGCGCAGAGAACACAGTAATCTTGAGTGAATCTGAGAACAGACTGGACTTCTTTTATTTGCTTTGCTCTACGGGAACACCGGGTACATAAAAATGACAAAGTTGAGCGATTAGGATTCAGGACTGGGCCGATACGAGTCACTGACCCGCTACAGCCATCAGAGCGCTTTCACCCAGACCGACACAACCTCCATATTTCATTTCTTTTCACTCTCAGGGCTCAAGATAAAGAATCATAATCAAATATACAAAATAAAAATCTAAACTTGAACTTTTCAAACATTTAGTTCACCCAGAGCAAATGCAATCAGCTAATTCCATGAATGATCATGAACACTGCAAAAACGTTATTTCTGAATGTTCTCGGAATGGTCAAAATGTCAATATTTCGTTTGAATTATTTATTTCTTATTATGTGCAAGTTCTCGTAAGCACAATTTTTTTTCCCACAAACATTTTAGTTGGACTTTTATCTAAAGTTTTTTAAATGTTACTATTTGTTACTTTTGAATGTTCTAAAATGAGAGTTCTGTTGGCAAAATACTAAAATAGAATGTTACATTGTAGAACATTTTTTTAAAGTTACCATTAAGTTATGAAAACGTTACTTTGGAATGTTCTTGGAACAATCAAAATGTTCAGTTTTTTTTAAATGTCTTATAAATTTTAAAAAGACAGTTCACCGAAATAATGAAATTTCTGTCACCCTCATGAACGATTATTGAAAAATCGTTTCACAGAATGGTCAAATTGTAAAATTTATGTTTTAAAATTTTCTTCTAATGATTTTGAAATATTACTATTTGTTTTAGAATGTTCAGAGACATTCAAAAGTAATGTTTCAAAAATGTTTGCAAATTACTAAAATGGAATTTTTGAAGTTACCATTAAGTTATGAAAACATTACTTCGGAATGATCTTGGAACATGAAACTTCTGACAGCATTTGCTCACCCTCATGTTGTTTCAAACCAGTATGACTTTCTAGCGTTTGTTTAACAGAAAAGAAGTTACTTTGAAGAATGTTTGTAAGCAAGCAGTCTCTGGTTTCATTTTTTGGGTGAACTGTCCCTTTAACGATTTTTTTAAAACATTTAAAAAAACTGGACATTTTGAATATTCCAAGAACATTCAGAAGTAACGTTTACATAACTTAATGGTAACACCAAAAAAAAAAAACAAAAAAAAACAATGAAACATTCCAATTTGTAAACATTTTGGAAATGTTACTTTTGAACGTTCTCTGAAAACATAAAAAAAAAAGAAAAATGAGACGAAAGTCCAGCTAGAATGATGCAGAAATCACATTTTTGCTAACATTATCAAAGATCAAATAATGCCAAACGAAACGTCTATTAACGTTACAATAACTTCTAAGAATGTTCCCTGTTAACAGATTTGAGCCTAAATTACTTTAGCAGTACTTGAAAACAACAGCATTAATGGATCAACTAAAAAAACATTCCATAACAATCTTTGATAACTAAATGTTGCCTCCTTTTATTTAAATCTTTTAATATGAGTCAACTGAATAAAAAAGTCATAAAAGTCTATCATCTTTGAATTAATATACTGTACATGGGTCATTCTTAAATGTCTAATTTGTTGTAGAAAGCAATATTTTCTACAATATTCCCACATTATAGGAACGTTACTTTTCTCTCAACATTCTGAAACAAGTATTTAAACATATTTAAAAACATTAGACAAATGTCCAAATAAAACATTTCAGAAAGAAATTTTCCGTGAAGGATGTATAAATCACATTTTTGCACTAATATTGCAATAATATTTTGACAACATCATTAAATGACTAAATAACTTTGAACAAAACTTTGAGAAAACGTTCTGAGAACATTTCGTTAGCTGAGTTGAGTCTAAATTACTTCAGCAGTACTTGAAAACAACATCATTAATCGATCTTCAAAACATTTAACGAATTATACCTACATGCAAATGTTTGAAAAGTTTCTAAAGTCTATCTTCGATTTAAAATAAAAATAAAAAATAAATAAATCAAAAACTAAATTGTGCCTACATTTATTAAAATCTGAATATAACTAAACAAAAAATAGTCAACTATAAAAGAAAAATACCATCAGTGATTAAAATACATAGGCCATTCTAAAGGGGGGGGGGGGGGGAAACATCTAATTTGTTGTAAAAATCAATATTTTCTACAATATTCCCACATTATAGGAACGTTACTTTTCTCTCAATGTTCTAAAAACAAGTATTTAAACATGTTTGTCTAACATTTAAGAACATTAGACAAATGTCCAAATAAAACATTTCAGGAAAAATGTTCCGTGAAGGATGTATAAATCACATTTTTGCACTAATATTGCAATAATATTTTGACAACATTATTAAATGACTAAATAACTTTGAACAAAACTTTGAGAAAACGTTCTGAGAACATTTCCTGTTAGCTGAGTTGAGTCTAAATTACTTTAGCAGTACTTGAAAACAACAGCATTAATCGATCTTTAAAACATTTAACGAATTATATCTACATGCAAATGTTTGAAAAGTTCCTAAAGTCTTTGATTTAAAAGAAAACATTCTAAAACTAAATTTTGGCTTCTTTTATTAAAATCTGAATATAACTAAACAAAAAATAGTCAACTATAAAAGACAAATACCATCAGTGATTAAAATACATTAAATACATAGTCTAATTTGTTGTAGAAATCAGTATTTTCTGCAACATTCCTACATTATAGGAACGTTACATTTCTCTCAACATTCTAAAACAAGTATTTAAACATGTTCACCTTACATTTAAAAAAAATGTTAGACGCATGTCCAAATAAAACGTTTAAAAAAAAAAATCAGTGAACTATGCATAAATTACTTTTTTGTGCTAACGTTTTGAAAGCATTATTAAAGACCAAATAACTGAACAAAGCTTCTATTGATGTTACTTTGAGAGAATGTTCTTAAAGTTGAGCCTAAAGCACTTTGGCATTAGTTAAAAACAACAGCATCCAACAACGAGCAAAACCAAATTGCATCTACATGCAAACGCCCCCAAAACAGCCATCGTTTTTAACACCGCAGTGAAGTGTTTTGCACGAGGGCCGGCAGTGATGGAGCAGGTGATTTTGATCTCAACAGCTCTCCGGTTCCTGGGTCACCCGTCCATGGAATTAAAGCGGCAACCTCTGCGACGGCGGCTCGCATTCTGAACTATTAGACTCGGAGAAGCAGCAGTTCCACCCAAAGACTTCATCAGTCAGACTGTGACAGGATAAATAGGCCAGCGCACACATCTCACTTCAAATATCATTATACTGCAGGCACTTTAAACACAACACGGATCCATTGTAGCAAATGCCACCGCTTACTGCACCAGGCTGCGCTCAGAACGAACACACTTCCACACAGTAGTAGACTTTAGTAGAGCTTCTGAATGCTAAAGAGGAATAGATGCACAATCTGATTACGCTATATAAGCTGACCTTAAATGCTTTTCTTTTATCGAGGAGAGGTCATAAACGATTTAAGCGAAACCCACCGCTAGATGTTTGTCCATTACATCGATTCTGCTTTGCATGTAAACACCTTGATCAGCCTTCTGTTTGCATTCTGACCGAGGATGTGCAAAACTCTGCTACATATATAACTATCAGACAGCAATTCTCAGGGGGTGTTCATATATTATGTTTGAACACAGCTGGACGGAGCTCAACAGAGCGGAATCTGCTTTCCAGATGTGTTTTTTAACAGATCAACTATATTTCATTTTACATATTTTGCAGCCTTTAACATTTAAAAGAATAAGTCACTGGCAAATGTTAACTAATGAATTATACATTGCAAAAACAGGTATTTAGTCAGAATACAGGGCTATTTTAAATGCCCATCAATATAAAAAGATGCATCAAAGTCGATTTCATCAATTATTTCACCAGCCGACAAAAGGTTTAACATTACAAAAATAAATAAATAAATACATAAATAAAATTAAGTTATGAAAACTTCCTTGAACATTCAAAATCCACATTTTAAAATGTTTCAAAAATATTTTTTTCTAGGTTATGCGAAAGTTATGGAAACATTCCATTTAATCATTTTGTAAACATTATGGGAATGTTAGATTAGAATGAACGTTCTGAAACAGTTACATTTAAAAATGTTAGATGAACATCCAACTAAAATGTTTTAGAAAAAAATGTTACAGTAAAATATTAAAGATTAAACAACATTTAACAAACATTTCTCCATTTTACACTGTACTCTGAAATATTTAAATTACAGCTTCTACCAATGAAAACTGAATATGAAAAAGTAATTTGAGTTCTCTGAACATTCAAAATCCAGATTTTAAAATGTTTAAAAAAACAATTTCTGGGTTATGCGAATGTTAAGGAAACATTCCATTTAATCGTTTTGTAAACATTATGAAAATGTTACATTAGAACGAACGTTCTGAAACAAAGTTACATTTAAAAAATGTTAGATGAAAGCCCAAATAAAATGTTTTAGAAAAACATGTATTAAAAATATAATTAAAGATCAGAAATTTTAACAAACATCTCCATTTTACACTGTACTCCAAAATCTGTTTAAATCACAGTTTCTACCAATAAAAAACTGAATAAAGTCAATTGTAATCATTTTACTGCAAAAAGTGAATTTAAAAAAATGTTAAATGAAAACTTAACTAAAATGTTTTAGAAAAAAAAGTTATTGTAAAATATTTAAGATCAGACAACTTTTAATAAACATTTCTCCATTTTACACTGTACTCTGAAATCTGTTTAAATTGGTAGAAACAGCTTCTACCAATAAAAACAGAATAAATTCAATTGTAAAAATTTTACTGCAGAAAGTGAATTTTTTTCTCAGCATTTTTGCCGTTTTTCAGTACAAAAACGTTCCTAAATCAAAATCACCTGAAAAATGTCAAATGCATTTAAACATATCTGCCAATGGGGTCAGAAAAACTAAAAACATTTGAGTTTATTATTATTATTATTAGCAGATATTTTGTCTTGTTTTGAGTTTAATGACTAAAGTTTATTGCCACATCAGCTTCATAGGCTATTTCATGGCAAACAAAGATTATACACTAAAAAAAAAGCAGTGCACAATACAAAATACAAAAGTTTAAATAAAGCAATTATAAAACAAAGTGTACATACAATTCAGACCAAAGTACATGCTTCGTTTTGAGTTTAAACTAACTTTACAAAAAGACTTAAGCTTATGTCATTTTGTATCTCAAGTAACTGTAGCGCTGTAGTTTTGCACATCCTTAAATAACCTGTCAAACCTTTGCTTTCTTAGGAACATCTTGAAGAAACAATGACTAAACCAATGTGAAAGCAATATGAGGAAACGGCAGCCACTGTGACCAACAATGCACACCATAAAACGAAGCTCTACTTCACCTGAATTAGAATTATGTAGAAAGCGACACTGTGCCACTCAGTCTGAGACAAATGCTTACTTCAAAAGCTCTTCTCAAGTGTCTTGCTGAGAGGCAGGCTGTGGAAAATGCGACTGAAAATCACTGTAAAAGTTCTTGTGTGCGGATGGGCTCGGCGAAGGAAGGCGGGCGGCAAACAGCTGCATCCACTTTCCATCGGGCTCTTTGATAAAATGCTTCAGACTCTTATGTAATGAACACAGGTGCTCATGTGCAAAGCAAACGTCTGCCTCCAGCTGCGGTCTCTTCATAATGCTAACCACTACATTTCCATGAGTAAGCACTCGCGCTGGCCACTTTGTGTGGACTGGGAAAGTGAAACGCAAAGCACATCTAAGCAGCAGATTGTGGATCGAAGTGCTGCAGTGGACACAGAATATGAAGAAATTCACAGAGAAAAAGCACAGCACTAGTTATGTCAAGGACATGGGTTTGATTCACAGAAAACACACACCTGATCAAATGAAAACCTTGAACGCACTGCATGTCACAGTGGATGAAAAAAACGCACATGTAAACTTGATTTATACATTCCCTGTTGAAATGAGCAGCAAGTGTTCATGGTATTTTTTAACCAGCAAGACCCTGCCACTGCCATGCTGGAAAATAATCATTAACAAGGATTAACCAGCATTAACCAACTTTAACCAGCATTAACCAACTTTAACCAGCATTAACCAACTTTATCCAGCATTAACCAACATGAACCAGCATTAAACAACATTAAACAACATTGACCAGGATTAACCAACTTTAAACAACATGAACCAGCACTGACCAACAGAAACCAGCATTAACCAACATGAACAAGGATTAACCAACATGACCCATCATTAACCAACATGAACCAGGATTAACAAGCAAATTTTAACCAACATGAACCAGCACTGACCAACAGAAACCAGGATTAACCAACATGAACAAGGATTAACCAACATGACCCATCATTAACCAACATGAACCAGCACTGACCAATAGAAACCAGGATTAACCAACATGAACAAGGATTAACCAACATGAACCAGCACTGACCAATAGAAACCAGGATTAACCAACATGAACAAGGATTAACCAACATGACCCATCATTAACCAACATGAACCAGCACTGACCAACAGAAACCAGGATTAACCAACATGAACAAGGATTAACCAACATGACCCATCATTAACCAACATGAACCAGGATTAACAAGCAAATTTTAACCAACATTAACCAGCATTAACCAACATGAACCAGCACTGACCAACAGAAACCAGGATTAACCAACATGAACAAGGATTAACCAACATGACCCGTCATTAACCAGCATTAACCAACATGAACCAGGATTAACAAGCAAATTTTAACCAACATTAACCAGCATTAACCAACATGAACCAGGATTAACAAGCTAATTTTAACCAACATTAACCAGCATTAACCAACATGACCCATCATTAACCAGAATTAACCAGCATTACCAGCATGAACCATCTTTAACAAGCATTAACAAGCATTAACCAGCTTTAACCAGAATTAACCTGCATTAATCAACATTAACCAGACCGCAAATACAAGCTAATGTGCCATGTTGCTAGGGTGTTGCTATGTGATTTCCAGGGCTTTGTTATTCAGTTACTAAGATGTTTTGAGTATTGTTTAGAAATGTTGCTAAGGTATTGCTATTTGGTTGCTAGGGATTAACAATTCAGTTGCTAAAGTGTCCTAAATGATGTTTAAATTGTTGCTATAAGGGTTCCTGGGGTGTTGCCAGGGACAACAAAAAAGCAAATGCACCAAAAAAGTTAATATTGCAGTCTAAGGACAGAATTACGTTCAGTTACTAGTGATGTTTAGAATGTTACTATGTGGTTGCTAGGGTGTTTCCAGGGTTTACCACTTCAGTTACTAAGGTGTCCTGAGTGATGTTTAAAATGTTTCAGTGTGGTTGCTAGGGTGTTGCCAGGGCTTACCACTTCAGTTACTAAGGTGTTCTGAGTTATTTTTAGAATGTTTCATTGTGGTTGCTAGGGTGTTGCGAGGGCTTAACTTTTCAGTTACAGTTACTAAGGTGTTCCGAGTGATGTTTAGAAAGTTTTATTGTGGTCGCTAGGGTGTTGCCAGGGCTTACCACTTATGTTACTAAGCTGTTCTGAGTGATGTTTTAAATGTTTCATTGCGGTTTGCTAGGGTGTCGTCAGGGTTTACCTCTACAGTTACTAAGGTGTTCTGTCCGTTGTCAGGGTTTACCTCTTCTGCATGAACCAAGGTGTTCCTGCCTGGTGTTTAAAATGTTTCAATGTGGTCGCTAGGGTGTTGCCAGGGCTTACCACTTCAGTTACTAAGGTGTTCTTAGTGATGTTTAGACTGTTGCTATGTGGTTGCTAGGGTGTTGTGAGGGTTCACCTCTTTATGTACTAAGGTGTCCGGCCTGGTGTTTAAAATGTTTCAGTGCAGTGCTAGGGTGTTGCCAGGGCTTACCACTTCAGTTACTAAAATGTTCTGAGTGATTTTTAGAATGTTTCATTGTGGTTGCTTGGGTGTTGCCAGGGTTTACATCTACAGTCACTAAGGTGTTCTGCCTGGTGTTTAAAATGTTTCATTGTGGTCGTTATGGCGTTGCCAAGACTTACTACTTCAGTTACTAAGGTGATGTTTAGAATGTTTAATCTTCAGTTACAGTTGCTAAGGTGTTCAGAGTGGTGCTGAAAGCAAATGCCAACAACAAAATCTCAAGCAAACGCACCAAAAAAGTTAATAACGCAATCTAAGGGTGGAATTACGCTTACGCAGCTCATTAAACTAAACCAGAATAATCCCATCAGTAATTGTGCAAACGTTCTGTACCATCTTCAGTATTTAAAATTCAATCCCACAGTGCTTCTCTCTGCCAAGCTACTCGAGAATTCACCAGAGTCCCTCCTGACGGAGTAAAACGCGATCAATACGGCCCAGTGACTCGTGATTGCTCTGTGTATTTTCAATGATCCAACAGAGATGTGTTTAAGCCATCAAACACCTTCTAATCATCATGCAACAGGGACTTCAATTTACACTGGACTGCGTGTTCTCAGCCCGGTCGATTATATCTGTTCCATCTACCGGCAGCTTCAATTCTGTTAGAGTAGTCCTGCTACTATTTGGCCATAATAAGCCTCAAATTGATGATTAACCTTTGTAATCCAACGAGCGCATGGAAGACGGCGTGCTCTTGTCATCCGAGTGGCTGCGAGAAAGATGCTGCATTATCGTCTGTGGGAAAATTGAGGGGTTTGTGAGCAAATGAGGCAGCGTTATCTGCACGAAGCGTGCCAGAGTATAATGAAGACGCATCTCCAGAATGAAGAGTCTTTTAATAACGAATCAGACCGCTTCACTGTATTGTGCGTTTTAATAAAAAAACGTCCACGTCTGCATACGTTAGGCACCGTTGCGTGAAGATAGAGGCTGTTATCTTGGGAAAGCGAGGTGAATTAGCATCTGGTGCAGAGCGTCGGCCATTGTTTATGGCACCCTATTATTTGGTAATCAGACATTAAATGAGTCATTTCTCTACATTTAACTCCAGCCGGTGAGCTAATGGCTTAATCTGACCAACAAGGATGATTTAGCTTTTGTTTACCCTGAATCACCATTAGACAAACTCAAATTGCAAGTGCAAATGAAGCTGGAAACTATTTCCCCAAATGTGGATAAACATGCACCGATCGTATTGCATATATATGCATCAATATGCGTTTTAAGGCTTTCATTACCCTGTGATATTTGCAGCCGGCTGTTTCATAAGGGCAACGTTTATAAAAGACTTGAGGCTGTTTTATCAGAGGCCTTCATCAGTTGGTATTTCATATCTATCATATTTGTGAGCGGAATCAGTCCAAAGGCTGTCCTTTACACGTCACCTTGTCAAAGCGCCAGACGAACGACCTCCTTCATTATCTTAAAATCTCTGAGGACGAAAAATAAGATCTTTGTGCGGAGTCTCATTTCAATGAAATAAATTTAAATTAAAATAAGGCCCTAAATTAAACCTTAATATATTCCACTCTGGGGGACAGAGGCAGAATCAGGGCATACTTCAAAAACATGACAAAAACACAATCCCTCATCAAGAGGAAAGTAAAGTTCAGAAACTTTCATTTGCCGAAGGGTCACGGCTCGCTGATTTCTAGGTCGGAGAAAGAAATATTACATTAGCTATAAACAAACACTTAAAGAGGAAATAAACTTAGCCTCAACAATTCAAGGTAAGATGCAATAAGGTTTATTGGTTACAAGAAATATCAAAAGTTGGCTTCAGGAGTGGGAAAGGCCAAAACAACAAACAAAAATAGAAAACGGTCAATTAAAAAATAACTGAGAATTGAAACTGACGGTTTGATGAAAACACATTTAAGTAATAAAAACAGACTTGTCAGACTTTTTGACCCAAATATTTTTAATATTCTAAGAACATTGAAATGTCCGGTTTTCTTGATGTGATTAGAACGTTATTTAAAAGTTACAAAAAGGTTTCTTACTACATTCTACTCACTTTATTTTCACCCAAAATATTATTTGAACACTTATTTTTAATACTCAAAGAACATTAAAACATCCAGTTTATGTGTTTAGAATATTAAAACCTTACAAAAATGTTTCTTACTACTTTATTTTCATCCAATATATATTTAAATGTTTAAGAATATTAAAATGTCAATTTTTCTAATTTCTCATGATTAGAATGTTATTTACAGGTTACAAAAATGTTTCTTACTACATTCTACTCACTTTATTAAAAATAAGTGTTCAAATAATATTTTGGGTGAAAATACTCAAAGAACATTAAAACGACCAGTTTTTTGTGTTTAGAATATTAAAACCTTACAAAATCCAATAAATATTTATTTAAATGTTTAAGAATATTAAAATGTCAATTTTTCTAATTTCTCATGATTAGAATGTTATTTACAGGTTACAAAAATGTTTCTTACTACATTCTACTCACTTTATTTTCACCCAAAATTTGAATGTTTATTTTTAATATTTAATGCTGCCTTTATTTTTGATATTCTAAGAACATTGAAACATCCAGATTTCTTGCTGTGATTAAATGTTATTTTAAGTTACAAAACTACATTTCTTACAACATTCCATTTTACTTTCACCCAAAATGTAACATTTGAAATTTTATTTCTTTATTTTAACATTAAAATGTCTGTTTTCTTGGTGCGATTAAAACGCTTTTTTAAAAATGACTAACATGTTTCTTTAACATTATTTAAACATTACAAAAACTTTTCGTACTACTTTTTATTTACCCAAAATGTGTTAATAGAACTTTTATTTTTAAAATTCTAAGAACATTAAAATATCCAGTTTTCTCATTGTGATTGGAACGTTATTTACAGGTTACAAATGTTTCTTATAACATTCTACTATCCTTTTTTTTTATACCAAAAATATAACATTTAAACGTTTATTTTTACTATTCTAAAAATGTTAAAATGTGTTAAAATGTTTTTTGTCGTCATTATAACGTTATTTTAAGGTTGCAAAAAAAAGTTACAACATTTCACTAACTTTTTAGACAAAATATAATTATTTGAATTATTTAAATATCATTATTTGAATGTTTATTTTTATTATTCAAAGAACATTGAAATGTCTAGATTCCTTGCTGTGATTAAAACGTTATTTTAAAGTTATGAAACTACATTTCTTACAACATTTTAACTTTATTTTCACCCAAAATGTAACGTCATTTGATTGTTCTTATTCTAAGAACATTAAAATGTTCAGTTTTCTGATGTGATAACATTATTTAAAGGTTACAAAAAAACATTCCTCACTAACTTTTCACACAAAATATAATGTCATTCGAATGTTTTTTTTTTATATTCTAAAAATATTAAATGTCCACTTTTATTGTTGTGATTATACCATTATTTTAAGATTACAAAAGTGTTTCTCAGAACGTTCATCAAGTACAAATAACATCATAAAGACATTTTAAAATGACGTTCTAAAAAGATTTTCTCTCAACGTTATGAAAGCGTATCTATATCAAATATGAATAAAGTCAAAAACATTATTTTGTTCCACCACTTCTAGAACTTAAAAAAAATAACCTTTTACACAATGTAAAGTTTCCACAGATGTTAAATGGTTCTTCATGGAACCACTGATACCAATAAAAAAATCTTTATTTTTCAGATGAGGGCTTTCACACACGTTCCTACATTCAAAAACAGCTGTACAAAGCAAAACAAAACACAAGAGAACCACAGGGGTCTCAAGACCCTTGAATATTTTAAACTTGACACGGCATCTTAAATAAGCAATGGTTAAAACGGCACGTCTGTAGAACAAACGGTGCGAAACGAATGAATTATGTTCGAAAAATGTAATACTTTTGGGTTAAGGGTTTGCTCAAATCTCTAACACTAAGCACAAGCACCTCTAATAAAAACTTGACCCTTATGCCGCTGTTCAAGCACAACCTTATTAGTTTTTACTTGAGCACTTTAAAAGTGAAGCACCTCCACCTCAGTAGGAGAAAAAAAAAAAACTACTTCTGAGTCTTTCAGCTGCACTTTCTCCACCGTTGCATAAAAAACCTTTTATGAAAGCCTGGAAACAAAACAACAAAAAATAATAAATAATGAATCCAGTAACACAGAATGGAAAATCCAAGACGTGGAGCATAATAAACTAAGCCGCAAAATCAAATGACTGCTGTTTCTATGAGCTTTAATCTCAGGGTAATTTCATTTCACACTTCTCCGTACAAAACACTGCAACACTAGAACAATATTTTGGCTCCTGCCTCTCGCAGGTATTCGAGAAAGAGCCATTAAACACATCTATTGTCTAATTGTGTAGGTGAGTAACACACAGAGCCGCCGCATTGACGCTTGTAGGGCGAAATAAAGAGTAACGCAATATGCGGTAAAGAAGGCTTTCGCTCTGATCCACGAATGAATGTCTTTTCCCCTCATCAAGCGGAATGATAAATTCAGCCCATAATGCATCAGCCTCAGAATTGGAGATGAAAAAATATTTTAAATTAGGTGTCAAAAAGCCTCATATTGAACAAGTCCCTCTCAAACTGCACTCCAAACGCGCCAGCGTCCAATTATTCCAAAATGACAGCAAATTGAACAGAAGAAAGCACAAAGCCGTCAACTCCGAGGAATGCATATAGCATTAATGAGCCTGTCCCATCAGCACGGCTCATGTGCGATCATCTGATGCTATGTGAGTTTAAGGAGGCTTATGTGAAAGAACGCAATCAATACACTTATCCAGATGCACTGCACAGCCGTCGTGAGGCTAGGGATGGGGATCGTTGGGAATGTAATGATTCTGGTTCCGATTTCTTTAAAGGGACGGTTCGCCCAAAAATAAACATTCTGTCATCGTTTATTCACTCCAGTGTCATTCTAAACCTGTTTGATTTCTTCTGGGGAAAGACAAAACGAGATGCTCTTTAACATACAGGCTAAAACAGATTAGTTTGAGCAGCAGACCAAAGTTGGAGCCATTATTAGGGGTGTGTGATATTTAAATGTTAATTATTTTACCAAAATAAGAGGGATCATACAAATGCATGTTATTGATTATTTAGTACTGACCTCAATAAGATATTTCACATAAAAGATGTTTACATAAATGACCCTGTTTGTTGATTTTTAATACGGTGTTGTTACCTGAATGATCCACAGCTGTGTTTTTTCGTTTAGTGATAGTTGTTCATGAGTCGCTTGTTTGTCCTGAACAGTTCAACTGCCTGCTGTTCTTTAGAAAAATTCTTCAGGTCCCACAAATTCTTTGGTTTTTCAGCATTTTTGTGTATTTGAGCCCTTTCCAACAATGACTGTATGATTTTGAGATCCATCTTTTCACACTGAGGACAACTGAGGGACTCATATGCAACTATTACAGAAGGTTCAAACACTCACTGATGCTTTAGAAGAAAAAAAAATGCATTAAGAGCCGGGGGTGAAAACTTTTGAATGGAATGGAGGTGTGTACATTTTTCTTATTTTGCCTAAATATCGTATTTTTTCCATTTAGCACTGCCCTTCAGAAGCTACAGAAGATACTTACATGTTTCCCAGAAGACAAAATAAGTGAAATTTACCCTGAACTTCAAATTCCAAAAGTTTTTACCCCCGGCTCTTAATGCATGGTTTTTCCGGCATTTTTGTGTATTTGAACCCTTTCTAACAATGACTGTATGATTGTGAGATCCATGTTTTCACACTGAGGACAACTGAGGGACTCATATGCAACTATTACAGAAGGTTCAAACACTCACTGATGCTCCAGAAGAAAAAAAAATGCATTAAGAGCCGGGGGTGAAAACTTTTGAATGGAAAGGAGGCGTGTACATTTTTCTTATTTTGCCTAAATATCGTATTTTTTCCATTTAGCACTGCCCTTCAGAAGCTACAGAAGATACTTACATGTTTCCCAGAAGACGAAATAACAAGTGAAATTTACCCTGATCTTCAAATACCAAAAGTTTTTATGCCTGTTTTTTTCCTTCTGGAGCATCAGTGAGTGTTTGAACCTTCTGTAATAGTTGCATATGAGTCCCTCAGTTGTCCTCAGTGTGAAAAGATGGATCTCAAAATCATACAGTCGTTGTTGGAAAGGGTTCAAATACACAAAAATGCTGAAAAACCACAGATTTTGTTAATTATACATGCTTTTTGATTAGCATTTCTTAATTGAACCATTACAACCAATTCTAGAAACAGTTTAAACGGAATTTGAAAAAATAAAAATAAAATGGATTTCAAAGGGCCCTAAATAAGCAATGCATAAAACTCAAATCCACTTGTTAAGGGTGTTCACAAACAACATTCCGGCATTCAAAACATCTGAAACAATCCAACAGAGCCACATTGGTCTCGAGATTTGGCTTTAAAGGTGAACATTTTAACCTTGACACAGCTTCTTGAATAAGCAGTGCTCAAAAACACAAAAAACAGCACAGCTATAGTACAGTCTGGAGATTTGGCTTTAAAAGTTAAAAATGTAACCTTGGTTTGATGTCAGTGATACCAAACATTATTGGTTCTTTTTACATAACCAATTGTGATTTGAATATGCACATCGTTAGAAAGAGATTTCCATTGAGTAAAGACTTGAAATATGGTGTATTTTTTGGAGTTTGACAGCCTCTGGTCAGCAATCACAAGTTTTTTTGACCAAATCATTGCAAATGAATTACTTCTAAGAATAATGAAAAATGAAACCAAACATCAAAATAACTCACTTCTGGTATTTTAACCCTCTGGTTGCGTTAAAAATTGACCGGACTCCAAACAATTGCTTATAAATCTCTCATTCTGCTATATTGGATTCATTCTTTTAGTCAACTTGTTTTCTTTCATTTAAGACTGGTTTTCTGTTTATATCTGCATCTGCTTAATTGTAGGCCTCATTTATCTGGAGTAGGTACCTTGTGTTTTTGAATGAAAAAATCATTTATGAATCATTTTCATAACTATTTATGGCAATTTTTGACAAGCGTGATTTTGTGCAATTTAAAAAAGCAAAGCTCCTGATTAAACATTCAAGCACACTAGTGTAAAAAACTATTAGTTATTCATAAAAAATGTTTTTTTCACTCAAAAACGAGGTGCCTACTTTCAGATGAATGAGGCCTATAATTAATCAGATGCAAATAGAAACACAAAACCAGTCCTAAATGAAAGAAAACAAGTTGACAAAAAGATTGAATCCAATATTATGTGATAATATGACATAATGACAGATTTATAAGCAATTGTTTGGAGTCCAGTCATTTTTGACTTTTTGCAATTTTGTACAAAACAAAAGCATTTAAAAGCAAACTTCCACATTTCTTAAATCAAGAAGGGTTTTCCAGACAAGTAAAAATCGCCTTGTTTTCAAACAAAACAACTAAAAATCAAGTGTGTTTTTACTTGAAACAAACAAAATAACCAGCCAATGGGGTAAGAAAAATAATCTAGTTTTCTGTTTGAAATAAGATTTTTTTTTGCTTACCCCATTGGCAGATTATTTTGCTTGTTCTAAGCAAAAACTCACTTAATTTTGACTGTTTTTTTTTTTCTGAAAACAATTTTTACTTGTCTAGAAAATCCTTTTTTTTTTTTGGTTTGTAGATATTTTGGCTGGAAACGAGACAAAAAAAAATCTAAGTAAGAAATTTACATAATTTTACATATTTTTAAGCACAAGTATACAGATGTACAAAAACCTGTAATGAAACCAAACATCAAAATAACTCACTTCTGGTATTTTAAAACAATGTTCCCAACTCTGCATACAAAGGTGAAGGTGATAAAGAAAAACCTCAGTGCTCTCATGAATAATGCAGTTTGGCTCAAATATGCAAATCTATGTATTAGCCTAGTTATGCATGTACTGTAACTTACAGCGAGTTGAATATTATACTGTATATGAACGACAAGCAGTGCTAAACACACTGAATAAGTTGTGAAGCAGCTCCAAAATCTAATGTCTACTTGACTAATAAATGACATCCTGGGAGACTTACGGAATTAGCTAGTAGTACGCGGATACGTCTTGCAGCTATTAAAGACAATGATGTCGTTAGGTTTGGGAGGCTTGCGAGATGGACTGAGGCGAAGCGTAGCGCTGTAGCTAATCCCTCCATTTTCCCTAAAGGGCTAATCAGGAATCTGCTCCGACTGATCCCATCCATCTACATCTGAGCCAATTTAACAGAAAGAGTTCACGAGGAGTCTCAGCGGGCACCAAATGAGCCGAATCTAGGCCAAACTTTTAAAGACATGTATGGGTAAGTTAATATGTGGGATGGGGAGGGAAAGGGTTTAACATGCAAAAGCAGGGAAATTTCTTACCAGCACACGCAAGTGGCAGCAACTTTCAGTTTGGAGCTCCCAAAAGGCCCAAACCATTGAAATTCAAGTTGTTAATGTGCATATTTTCAGGAGTAGTTCATGCTGATGTTAATACATTTCAATGTTTTCATGTTGCAATGGTTTCATGTTGGGTCTTCAGGAGTGTTGCCAGATTGGGTCAATATTTTACTGCCCATAAAAACCCACCCAAACGACATTTACTGCCAAAAGAATGTGAAAGGATTCTATTTCCATGCCAACCGAGGCTGAGGAGCACCGTTTTTATCTACTTAAAACTAATGACAAAATAAAATTATAACAATGAATCAATTTCAGCAGGAAGACAGATCAAAACATGGCAAATGCAGTGAAAGAAAATGAGCAAATATGACAAAAATGTTTCTTCTTGTTCAATGTCAACAGCAAAAATTAACCAATTCAAGTCCAGACAAAACCAAAACAAAAACAAAAAGTTATTGGAACAAGCAATATAAGCCAGCGTTTTTGGTTATCGCTATGGTCACACTGCAAAAAATGCTTTTCTTACTTTGATTTTTTGTCTTGTTTCCAGCCAAAATGTCTACAAATTCTTAAATTCTTTAAGTAAAAATTATTGTCTTGTTTTCAGAAAAAACAAGTCAAAATTAAAGAGCTTTTGCTTAGAACAAGCAAAATAATCTGATAATAGGGGAATTTTTTTACCAGCACACACAAGTGCCAGCAACTTTCAGTTTGGAGCTCCCAAAAGGCTCAAACCATTGAAATTCAAGTTGTTAATGTGCATATTTTCAGGAGTAGTTCATGCTGATGTTAATACATTTCAATGTTTTCATGTTGCAATGGTTTCATGTTGGGTCTTCAGGAGTGTTGCCAGATTGGGTCAATATTTTACTGCCCATAAAAACCCACCCAAACGACATTTACTGCCAAAAGAATGTGAAAGGATTCTATTTCCATACCAACCGAGGTTGAGGAGCACCGTTTTTATCTACTTAAAACTAATGACAAAATAAAATTATAACAATGAATCAATTTCAGCAGGAAGACAGATCAAAACATGGTAAATGCAGAAAAAGAAAATGAGCAAATATGACAAAAATGTTTCTTCTTGTTCAATGTCAACAGCAAAAATGAACCAATTCAAGTCCAGACAAAACCAAAACAAAAACAAAAAAAGTTATTGGAATAAGCAATATAAGCCAGCGTTTTTGGTTATCGCTATGGTCACACTGCAAAAAATGCTTTTCTTACTTTGATTTTTTGTCTTGTTTCCAGCCAAAATGTCTACAAATTCTTAAATTCTTTAAGTAAAAATTATTGTCTTGTTTTCAGAAAAAACAAGTCAAAATTAAAGAGTTTTTGCTTAGAGCAAGCAAAATAATCTGCCAATGGGGTAAGCAAAAAAAATCTTATTTCAAACAGAATCGCAGTAAAATTTACCAGAATTTATTTACCAGAAAAATGTAAATACAGGACACACTACTTCTAAAAAATAAACTAATAAATAAATTCATTTTTTTATAAAAATCATTATAAAATGGTTTTAATTTAATTATTCAAATGTAATAAAACCATTCAAATGGAATCCAGAAAAAAACTGAAATTTGCTAAAAGTAAAACATTTCATAGGGCCTAAAATTTTCATTTTTGTTCAACTTTTAATAAATTGCTGTTAAATTGTGTACATTTCATGAGGTGAATTAATTACACATGCTTTTTGATTCATATTTTTTAATTGAACCATTATAACAGATTGTAGAAAAATGTAAACAGAATTTGGGGAAAAAAAAGGATTTCATAGGACCCCATTGGCAAAACCCAAAAGACATTTACTGCCAAAAGAATGTGAAAGAATTGCATTTCCATGCCAACCAAGGCTGAGAAGCACCATTTTATCTCCTTAAAACTAATGACAAAATAAAATTATAACAATGAATCAATTTCAGCAGGAAGACAGATCAAAACATGGCAAATGCAGAAAAAGCAAATGAGCAAATATGACAAAAATGTTAAATGTCAACAGCAAAAATTAACCTATTCAAGTCCAGACAAAACCAAAACCGTTGATTGGAACAAGCAACGTAACAAGCCAGCGTTTTTGGTTAGCGCTATGGTCACACTGCAAAAAAATGCTTTTCTTACTTAGAATTTTTGTCTTGTTTCCAGCCAAAATATCTACAAATTCTTAAATTCTTTAAGTAAAAATTATTGTCTTGTTTTCAGAAAAAACAAGTCAAAATTAAAGAGTTTTTGCTTAGAACAAGCTAAATAATCTGCCAATGGGGTAAGCAAAAAAAATCTTATTTCAAACAGAATCGCAGTAAAATTTACCAGAATTTATTTACCAGAAAAATGTAAATACACGACAGTATTTCTAAAAAATAAACTAATAAATAAATTCATTTTTTTATAAAAATCATTATAAAATGCTTTTAATTTAATTATTCAAATGTAATAAAACCATTCAAATGGAATCCAGAAAAAAAAAAAAACTGAATTTTGCTAAAAATAAAACATTTCATAGGGCCTAAAATTTCATTTTTGTTCAACTTTTAATAAATTGCTGTTAAATTGTGTACATTTCATGAGGTTAATTGATTACACATGCTTTTTGATTCATATTTTTTAATTGAACCATTATAACAGATTCTAGAAAAATGTAAACAGAATTTGGAAAAAAAAAATGGATTTCATAGGACCCCATTGGCAAAACCCAAAAGACATTTACTGCCAAAAGAATGTGAAAGAATTGCATTTCCATGCCAACCAAGGCTGAGAAGCACCATTTTATCTCCTTAAAACTAATGACAAAATAAAATTATAACAATGAATCAATTTCAGCAGGAAGACAGATCAAAACATGGCAAATGCAGTAAAAGCAAATGAGCAAATATGACAAAAATGTTAAATGTCAACAGCAAAAATTTACCTATTCAAGTCCAGACAAAACCAAAACCAAAAAAGTGATTGGAACAAGCAACGTAACAAGCCAGCGTTTTTGGTTATCGCTATGGTCACACTGCAAAAAATGCTTTTCTTACTTTGATTTTTTGTCTTGTTTCCAGCCAAAATGTCTACAAATTCTTAAACTCTTTAAGTAAAAATTACTGTCTTGTTTTCAGAAAAAACAAGTCAAAATTAAAGTTTTTGCTTAGAACAAGCTAAATAATCTGCCAACGGGGTAAGCAAAAAAATCTTATTTCAAACAGAATCGCAGTAAAATTTTCACACAAATTATTTTCCAGAATTTATTTACCAGAAAAATGTAAATACACGACACAGTATTTCTGAAAAATAATTAATAAATAAATTCATTCATTCATTTTTTATAAAAAATCATTATAAAATGCTTTTAATTTGATTATTAAAATGTAATAAAACCTTTCAAATGGAATCCAGAAAAAAACTGAATTTTGCTAAAAAATAAAACATTTCATAGGGCCTAAAAATGTAATTTTTGTTATGCTTTTTGATTAATATTTCTTAATCGAACCATTATAACCGATTCTAGAAAAATGTAAACAGAATTTGAGAAAAAAAAAAAATGGATTTCATAGGGCCCCATTGGCAAAACCCAAAATAAATTTACTGCCAAAAGAGTGTGAAAGAATTCCATTTCCATGCCAACCAAAGCTGAGAAGCACCATTTTTATCTCATTAAAACTATTAACAAAATAAAATTATAAAAATGAATCAATTTCAGCAGGAAGACAGATCAAAACATGGCAAATGCAGTAAAAGCAAATGAGCAAATATGACAAAAATGTTACATGTCAACAGCAAAAATTAACCTATTCAAGTCCAGACAAAACCAAAACCGTTGACTGGAACAAGCAACGTAACAAGCCAGCGTTTTTTGGTTATCGCTATGGTCACACTGCAAAAAAATGCTTTTCTTTCTTAGAATTTTTGTCTTGTTTCCAGCCAAAATATCTACAAATTCTTAAACTCTTTAAGTAAAAATTACTGTGTTCTTTTCAGAAAAAACAAGTCAAAATTAAAGAGTTTTTGCTTAGAACAAGCAAAAAAATCTGATAATAGGGGAAATTTTTACCAGCACACACAAGTGCCAGCAACTTTCAGTTTGGAGCTCCCAAAAGGCTCAAAGCATTGAAATTCAAGTTGTTAATGTGCATATTTTCAGGAGTAGTTCATGCTGATGTTAATACATTTCAATGTTTTCATGTTGCAATGGTTTCATGTTGGGTCTTCAGGAGTGTTGCCAGATTGGGTCAATATTTTACTGCCCATAAAAACCCACCCAAACATCATGAAGAATGAGAAGGAGATGCATATTGACAATTTAGTCTGGAATGAAAGAAATGGAATTCTTTCACATTCTTTTGGCAGTACATTTCTTTTGGGTTTTGCCAATGGGACCCTATAAAATCCTTTTTTTTTTTTTCCAAATTCTGTTTACATTTTTCTAGAATCATTTAAAATGGTTCAATTAGGAAATATTAATCAAAAAGCATGTGTAATTCATCGTTATAATTTTATTTTGTCATTAAGTGCTTTACGGTGCTTCTCAACCTTGGTTGGCATGGAAATAGAATCCTTTCACATTCTTTTGGCAGTAAAATTCGATTTTCAGCGCGATTTGGCGTGGCTTGTCAGTGATGTACGGCGGGGTGTTTGAATTGCCGCTCCAGCTGAACGCACGCGATGGGGATTTACTACTAATCAAAGTACCGGCTTCATTGACTAAACGCGCCTCACAACATCGTTCGATTAATCGTTGCATCGTCTGAGGAAGATACACTTTTTTTCCCAATGTGTGCAACATTTAACGCCACAGCTTTATGAATTCAAGACTTTCTGCTCTGATTTAAGAGCTTTTAATGTCTACAATTAGTGGAAGGGCAAATTAAGTTTCTAAGGCCTTTTTAAGAACCATCATGCTAGCATTAAAGTTATCCGCCAACCAGCATTTTCCTCATGCTAAAAATAATTTACTATTTTTAATATAAATATTTTAAATAAAAAGCTTTGTTTGTGCTTTTGTGCACAAAAGACTTTTGTGCTCTGATTTAAGACTTTTTTCAGGCTTAATTTGTGGAAGGGCGAATTAAGACTTTTTAAGACCTGCAAAAACCCTTTATGTTAGCATTTAGTTTATGCATTGTCTTCATGCAAAATATAAATGTCCTATTTAGTAAAAAAAAAAAAATTGTAATGCATGCAACATTTAATGTCACTATTTTATTAATTCAAGACTTCTGTGCTCTGATTTAAGTGCTTTTTAAGACCTTAATCAGTGGAGAGGCTATTTAAGCATTAAGACTTATATATATATATATATATATATATATATAAGGGCCGGGACTCGATTAAAAAATTTAATCTAATTAATTAGAGGCTTTGTAATTAATTAATCGAAATTAATCGCATTTTAATCGCATATAAATATTTGACCTGAAAACAGTGAGAAGTAAGTTTTTTTTATATGGATTTTTATTATACCATTGAATAATGACTGAATACATAAGCTTAAGCAACAAAATATTGTTTATTTTTGTTCAACCAAGTCCAACAGACCAGTGCAATATTGCCATTAAGTGTAGCAATAGGCTCGATGTGCTGTGGTGAAATGCGAATTCCTTGTTGCATAGCTTGCACACAACCATGCTCTTATCGACGCTTCCATCCATTTGTTTTTTATAACAAAATTTCCCATCCACAGGGCCAACCAAAGCGGTCCGCGTTATTTTTGTGTAATTAATTAATCTAAATTAACGCGTTAATGTCCCGGCCCTAATATATATATGTGTGTGTGTGTGTGTGTGTGTGTGTGTGTGTGTGTGTGTGTGCATTAGACAACCAGCCCTTTCTCTTCTCGTGGAAGACATGCGACGTCAACGCAATGTGAAACTAAACAGTTTCTCGCTGTCGGTGCTTGTAATGATTTTACATCTTTCTCCATGCACCAAATGTTCGGCAACAGAAATAATTAGCAGATTAAGCGAAAATGCAGAATTAAATTATACCGGCACGCACTAATGCAGCAAACTAGTTGGCAATGTGGACGCGTTTAAAAACTGTCCACATTGCCAACTAGTTTGCTGCATTAGTGCGTGCCGGTATAATTTAATTGGTAATACTTTACAATAAGGTTCATTAGTTAACATTAGTTAAAAACATTAGTTAACATTAATTATATGTTAACAATTAATTAATAATGAACTGCACTTATACAGCATTTATTAAACTTTGTTAATGTTAATTTTACTAATACATTATTAAAATCTTGTTAACATTAGTTAATGCAGTGTGAACTAACATGAACAAACAATGAACAACTGTATTTTCGTTAACTACCGTTAATGAAGATTAGTAAATACAGTAAAAATGTATTGCTCATGGTTAGTTCATGTTAGTTAGTACATTAACTAATGTTTAATTAATGAACCTTATTGTAAAGTGTTATTCTGCATTTTCGCTTATTCTGCTAATTATTTCTGTTGCCGAACATTTGGTGCATCCCTAGTTGAAGTCCTCCCAATCTGGCAACACCGGTCATCCCTTGATGTCCAATGTAAAATTTATTTCCAGAACACTGGTTGCTGTGCATATTTACCAAGATGATCTGCTGCTCTGACAGTCTTGCAGCGTTTGTTGTTTTAAAAACAGCAAGGTGCACAAAACTCAATGCCATCTGCGAAACGAAAGCTTCTTTTGGATTTAAAAGGGTCCATAAGTCAGAGAACTGGGCGCAGACAAAGACTGCCTTTAAGCACTGTTAGATCTGAGAGGAAAAGCAAAGCGCATCCCTCAGGGGCTAATCTGTATTTGCCCAGTTCAGCATTAACCATATAAAAGAGAGTTCAATAAGTCGCAGAACAAAAGTCAGCTGAGAGCCTTGACGTGTCTGGCCTGCGGGCGTCGCATGAGTTACACATCGCCGGCAGCGAGCGGCTCACGCGCCCATGACAAATGACTCCTCTAGTCATGGCATATTACCATGCTCTGTGCCCGTCTCGGCAGAATCCTTCTAGAAGCCTGCCAGGTGTGAGAACATTTCATTCTTTTAGCGCTGGAATATTTTGATGTATTATTCATTTAGGGTGTAGTCCCTCTCGTTCCGATGCAAAGTGAGCTAAATGAGCCGAATCTCACGAAACCTGTCATAAACACGTCCAGATCATATTTCACCCCGACTCAAAAGAAAAATATGAAATGATATTACGCACAAAGAAAATGAAGCCTATTTTTGGACTAGGCTTCATGCATTGTGCTATTCTTTGATTTTCATGCCAGTTGAGCAGATTTCATCCCCAATTTCTAATATCATTCTCATTACTGTAATGCATATAAAAGACTGATTTATTGTTTCAAACATATTGATCCCAGGGTTTCTGCAGGTGTAATTAAAATGTATTTAAAGACATTTGTAAGACCAAGTAAATAAAACTTGCGAATGCAAACGTCTAAAGATGCTTAAATCAATACTTCACTGAAAACCAAAGTGGCATAAAATGAAAAGTCTGATTAAAACGAGAACAAATATCTGCTAATGGGCTCAGAAAAACATCTTAGTTCAAAAAGGGAAAACAAGATTATATCCTTTTGCCATATTTGTTCTTGTTTGAAGCATAAAATAATTTTGTTCAATGTTACAAGATTTGCATTCTCAAGCAACTGTGTCTTGAATTAAAGATGTTTAGATATTTGTCTTGAAGAAATACGGAGGAAGATGCAATTTTTTTCCAATGCATGCAACATTTAACGCCACAGCGTTATGAATTCAAGACTTTCTGCTCAGATTTACGAGCTTTTTAATGTCTAAAATTTGTGGAAGGGCGGATTAAGACTTGAAAGGCCTTTTTAAAAACCGAAGAAACCTTGAATTCATCATGCTAGTATTAAAGTTATCCGCAAACAAGCATTTTCCTCATGCTAAAAATAATCTTCTATTTTTTAATAAAAATATTTGAAATAAAAAGCTTTTTTGTTTGTTTGTTTTGCAATGCATGCAAAAAATAATGCCATGATTTTATGATTTCAAGACTTTGCGCTGTGATTTGAGACTTTTTTTAGGTCTTAATTTGTGGAAGGGCAAATTAAGACTTTTTAAGACCTGCAAAAACCCTTCATGTTAGTATTTAGTTTATGCATTTTCTTCATGCAAAATATAATGTCCTATTTTGTAATAAAAATTCCAAAGAAGATATACATTTTTTGCAATGCATTCCACATTTAATGCCACTATTCTATGATTTCAAGACTTTTGTGCTCTGATTGAAGCCCTTTTTAAGGACTTAATTAGTAGAAAGGCAATTTAAGACTTTTTAAGACCTTTTTAGGACCTGTAGAAACCAAATTATATAGGTATTTAATGTATGCATGCATTATAACAAGCATTTTCTTCATGCACAAATATATAATTTCCTGTTTTTAATAAAAATGAGAAAAAAATTATTATTTTGCAATGCATGCAAGACCTGCAAAAACCCTTCATGTTAGTATTTGGTTTATGTATTTTCTTCATGCAAATATTTTTTCTGATTTTTAAAAGAAAATACCAATGAAGATTTATTTTTATTTTTTTTGCAATGCATGCAACATTTAATGCCACAATTTTATGATTTCAAGACTTTCTGCTCTGATTTGAGACTTTAAGTCTTAATTTTTGCAAAGGGCAATTTAAGACTTTAAGACTTTAGTTTATGCATATTATTCAAACAAAATATAATAATTTTTTGCAATGCATGTTTAATGCCATAGCTTACAAATATAATTTCCTTTTTTTTTTTTTTTTTTTTAAATGCATGCCAAATTTAATAAAATTTCATAAATTGAGAACTTTCTGCTGTGATTTAAGACTTAAGGTCTTAATTTGTAAAATGGCAAATTAGGACATTTTAAGACCAGCAGAAACCCTGAATCCATCATGCTAGTATTTTTATGCATTTTCTTTATTTTTTATTTTTTAATGAAAATAGAAGATATAATTTTTTTGCAATGCATGCAACATTCAATGCCACGATTTTATAATTTCAAGACTTTCTTATTTTCCTCGTCTCTTATTTAAGACTTTTTTAGGTCTTCATTCGTGGAAAAGCGAATTGAGACCTGCATAATATTAGTATTTAGTTTATACATTTCCTTCATGCAAAATATAATGTCCTGTTTTGTAATAAAAACACCAAATAAGAATTTTTGCGATGCATGTAACATTTAATGACAATTTAATGAAGGCCTTTATTTGTGCAATGGCGAATTTAGTATTGCAAGTATTTAATTCATGCATTTTCTTCATGCAAAATATAATTTCCTTTTTCCTCAAGATTCTGAACAGAAATCCGACCCTTAATTATGAGCTTCACCCAAGAGTGAAACTCAGCTCCAATTTTCTATTTTCTAAGCAGATACGAGCTAAAGCAGTGGAAATAATACAAACGCCTGGCAAGATTTCTGCCAAAACCGCAGACATCTGGACTGCAAACTCCCCAACACCCTCCGAACACAATCTGCTCCTATAACAACTGTACGTCCCAACTCCAGCAGGAGAATATTAATTATCAGCAGACATTAAGGCCTGCAGATTGAATCTGGCACGCATTAAAGCAGCGCGTGTTACCACGATAGCTCGCGGACCTCCTGAGGGGAAAGATGTCTAGATTTTCTCTCCCGAAAAAGAGCCGAATACATTTACATGCTTAACAATGTTCCATTCCCTCAGCTAGCAATTTTCCTCCTTTAATTCAACTAACACAATCTCATCAAATATTAATATCGCTCTTGAGTCGTCTCCGACGGAAAGGAAGAGAAAATGAGAGCCGATTATAGAGAAATAAAACAAATAACAAAAAAAAAAAGAAGAGAATTCATTCGAATCATTTAAGAGAGCAGAACACGAACTCACAAGGATTATTATTTGATCTTATCAAGGACGCATCGCTTTGCATCTTTATGTTCAGGCTGGTATTATTAATGCATTCTGCTCTCTAATCATGTCTTACAGAGAAATACATTTGTTGCCGTTTTCAATTCACAGTCGCGTGTTGTTTTAAACGCAGCAAATTTCGTTCTGTAATTAGGTAATTATCTTCTAATCTCTAAACTTTTAATCTAATAAAGTAAATGCGATTCATTTTCCCCTGATGTCAATTCTGGCACTCTTTCATTCTTTCCAAGTAAACAAAACAGGAGGAATGCTGTTTGATTGCCTACAAAACTGAAGCATTCACCACTCTACTCTGTGAAGTATAAAATTAATGCCAACAATTTTATGATTTCAAGACTTTCTGCTCAGATTTAAGTCCTTTTTATGGCTTTAATTAGTGCATGGGCAATTTAAGAATTTGTAAACATTTTTTAAAGCCTGCAGAAACCCCCGGCCCATTGTGTTAGTTTTTAATGTATACACAAACAAGCATTTTCTTCATGCAAAAATATAATTTCCAGTTTTTGAATAAAAATGAGTAAGATATTCACAATGCATGCAAGATTTAATGCCACAATTGTATGATTTCAAGAATTTTTTTAGGTTTTAATTTGTGGAAAGGTGAATTAAGACTCTTTAAGACCCGCAAAAACCCTTCATGTTAATATTTACTCTTTGCATTTTCTTCATGCAAATTTTTATTTCTTATTTTTGAACGCAAATACAATAAATTATGCACAAACAAGCATTTCCTTCATGCAAAAATATAATTTCCTGATTTCCAATAAAAATTAGTAAAATATTATTTTTTACAATGCATGCCAGATTAAATGGTATTATTAAGGCTGTTTGATTGCCTACAAAACTGTGAAGCGTTCACCACTCTGTGAAGTGTAAAAATAATGTCATAATTTCATGATTTCAAGACTTTCTGCTCTGATTTAAGTCCTTTTTAAGGCCTTAATTAGTGGAAGGGCAATTTAAGATTTAACATTTTTTTTCAAAAACCCTTCATGTTAATATTTAGTTTTAATTTTATTTCTTATTTTTGAATGAAAATACCATAAATAATATTTTAATTTATGCACAAACAAGCATTTTCTTCATGCAAAAATATAATTTAATGTTTTTGAATAAAAATGAGTAAGACGTTATTTTTTTTACAATGCATGCAAGATTTAATGCCACAATTTTATAATTTCAAGACTTTTTTAGATCTTAATTTGTGGAAAGGTGAATTAAGACTCTTTAAGACCCGCAAAAACCCTTCATGTTAATATCTAGTCTATGCATTTTCTTCAAGCTAAATTTTATTTCTTACTTTTGAATGAAAATACCAAAACAGATATTTAAATTTATGCACAAACATGCATTTCTTCATGCAAAAATATAATTTTCTGTTTTAAGATAAAAATTAGTAAGATATAATTTTTTACAATGCATGCCAGATTTAATGCCACAATTTTATGATTTCAAGACTTTTTTAGGTCTTAATTTGTGGAAAGGTGAATTAAGACTCTTTAAGACCCGCAAAAACCCTTCATGTTAGCATTTAGTCTATGCATTCTTCACACAAAACTTTATTTCTTATTTTTGAATGAAAATACAAAAACATTATTTATGCACAAACAAGCATTTTCTTCATGCAAAAACGAAAATTTCTGTTTTCAAATAAAAATGAGTACAATATTATTTTTTACAATGCATGCCAAATTAAATGGCATTATTCAGGCTGGTATTATTAATGCATTCTGCCGTCTAATCATGTCTAACCGAGAAATACATTTGTTGCCGTTTTCAATGCATGTGTTGTTTTAAACGCAGCAAATTTCGTTCTGTAATAAGGTAATTAGCTTCTAATCTCTAAACTTTTAATCTAATAAAGTAAATGCGATTCATTTTCCCCTGATGTCAATTCTGGCACTCTTTCATTCTCTCCAAGTAAACAAAACAGGAGGAATGCTGTTGATTGCCTACAAAACTGTGAAGCATTCACCACTCTGTGAAGTATAAAAATAATGAGTAAAGTTTACTCGGTTCGGTCTGTCGCTTGGAGAGCACGACTACATTCTTGGCCGTGTGTTAAGAAATCCATGTTGCTTAACCAAAAATCCAGCCAAATTTTTATCTAACACAAGTGATGGCTCGATACAACCATTGCCGTAAACCACAGCCTTTATGTTCTCAATAGTCTTGTTTAGTCAAATCAGCAGCTGTGTATGATGATAAGCCACGACTTTGAAGCGCAGCCATGTTTGGTTTCTCTGTGCCAAAGCGTTGGACATCTGAAGCGCTACGGCATTCACGACAGCTGCGTGCATTAAGCATTTAGTCAACTCGCGGACGTCTCGTGCCGCTGGGACACGCGTCTCGGTTTAACGCTTCCCCTGGAGACAGATCAAGTCCAATACTTTCAGCTACAAATGAATCGCACGTGGCACAGGCAGAAACCTTTACATTTACCACCCACAGCCGTACCATTACAGTCACATTACTGCCACCTGATCGGGATCTCAAGCGCACAGGCAATCTGAACTAAAACATTTGCACTTAAAACCGTCTGCTTGTGTTCAGATTCCTGTCATACTTCTGGTGTTCCCGGTCAAAAATGACCGGACTCCAAACAACTGTGTATAAATGACTCATCATGCTATATTATCACCAAATATTGGATTCAATCTTTTTGTCAGCTTGTTTTCTTTCATTTAGGACTGGTTGTGTGTTTCTATTTGCATCTGATTAATTGTAAGCCTCATTTATCCAAAAGTAGGCACCTATTTTTTTTTGAGTGAAAAAAACATTATGAATAATTTTCACAATAAAAAAAATTATTACAATTTGCCCTGTTTCTCACACTAGTGTGCTTTAATGTTTAATCAGGAAGTTTGATTTTAAATGCTTTTATTTTGTACAACATTACACTTAACAGAAATGCCCGGCCATTTTGATCTCCTATTGTGAAAATTATTCATGAAAAACTGCTTTTTTTCACTTTAAAAATGAGGTGCCTACTTTCAGATAAATTAAGCCTACGATTAATCGGATGCAAAGAGAAACACAAAACCAGTCCTAAATGAACGAAAACAAGTTGACAAAAAGAATGAATCCAATATTTGGTGATAATATAGCAGAATGAGAGATTTACAAGCAATTGTTTGGAGTCCGGTCATTTTTGACCCGTGAACACCACAGGTGTGACTTTTTGCAATTTTGTGCAAAATAAAAGCATTTAAAAGCAAACTTCCTGATAAAACATTAAAGCACAATAGTGTGAGAAACAGTTAGCATTTTTTGTGTAATGTTGTGAAAATTATTTAAAAATGATTTTACTTTACTCAAAAAACAAGGTGCCTACTTTCAGATAAATGAGGCTTACGATTAATCAGACGCAAATAGAAACACAAAACCAGTCCTAAATGAAAGAAAACAAGCTGATATTAGAATAAATCCAGTATTTGGTGATAATATAGCATAATGAGAGATTTATAAGCAATTGAAAATGGGAACACCACAAGTGTGACTAGGTAAAATAAACAAAAAAAAATGACGAAAATTATACAAAAAAAAAATTCTGAGAAGTACTTATACCAGTGTTGTTTTTGACAACCATCTTAGATTTAGTCTTAGTCTTAGTCTTTTGGACTAAAATGGTTATTAGTTTTAGTCAAATTTTAGTCACTTCTATATGTGATAGTTTTAGTCCAATTTCAGTCGACGAAAAGTCAAGAAGGTTTTAGTCTAGTTTTAGTCAAAAAAAAGGGAAAAAGTAGTCTTTTAAGAAATTAATGTAGGTCAGTAAGTATTTTGCTGTTGGGTAGTGTCACTTATAAGTTCTGAAAATAGCAGATCTATAGTTCAACACAATGTGAGCTTCCGGATTGACTATTTTCACCAATAATTACAATAATGAAGGAATGTTTTAAAACATAAAAGACAAACAAGGATGGAATGCTAAAACGGCTTGCCATAGTAGTATAGCAAAGAGTATTTAATGCTAAGACGGCTTGCCATAGCGGCAGATATTTTTCGGTTTTAATTGGCATGCACAATAAGCAGAAATGTCATGCATTTTAAACGTCTGACGGACCACCCACTAACATTCGTCTATTCTCGTCTCGTCAACGAAAACTCACACACGTCTCGTCATGTTTTAGTCATCAACGAGCCAATTTTATCTCGTCAACGTCTCGTTATCGTCATGGAAAAAAGTCAACGAAATGATTTCGTCATCGTCATCGTTGACGAAAACAACACTGACTTATACCCTGTGTGAACAAAGTCAAGAAGTTTGAGTCCAACGCGAGAACGTTAACTAGTGTTTTTAGGAAAAAGAAAATCTTTTTAGGGTCAATTTGACCCAAACACAACCAGAGGGTTAATTGAAAACCTGCTTCAGTAAAACTGCACGAGCCGCCAGGCTCACCGAGACGAGCCAGAGGGAATCCAAAAATAAACAGCACCTCGTTCTTTTAATTAAAGGTGAATCCATTGGCCTGTGGCAAAACGCCTCGAACCAAACTCAGCCGTTCTTAAACAGCTCAATATAAGATGACAGCGGGTTACAAGCCAGGAGAGGACTCTCGGGGTCCCTAAAGAAGAGTATCGAATAGGCTGTCCATCCCGCCTGCTCCTGTTTTCTCAATACCCTTGCCACTAACGGTTAAACTTCACGGCTCCCGTCACATCTCGCCCAGTCTAATCGGGTTGGACTTAAACAATGAGACAGGGCTAAACCGAATGCACCCGCAAATGAGAATTGATGCAGTGCATATCGCCTCTACCTGTGTGATGAATGGCTCTGAGTAAACCATCGGATGGACTCAGAAGCGTGAGGGATTGACACGGGAATACTGCGTCTGCTCGTGCACGCTTTCCTGTTAGACCGTAAATAGCAGCCCGAGACGGAGCGCCACAACAACCCAGGTTTCAATTACATGCTGATGAATTGCAGAGACGTTCATAAAGAGAATTAAGCATCTAAAAGCAACTTGAAACCATCAATATCTCAGGATATCAAATCATTTGCACGAGTTTCAAGCATTCGAATCCTACTTTATGAAGCGTTTTACTCCACAATACGAGCTTGCTGAACTGGCATATAAGAAATCCCTTAAGTGCCCTACTGCATCTACCAAAGGCAAACAAAACAAGTCTTTGCTGCTAATCAATTCATACTGTGCATGCACGAATGCATGCGAATTCCCATACACCATTAAAAATAAAGGTGCTTCACGATGCCTTAGAAGAGCCATTTTTGTCTAAAAGGATCCGTAAAGAACCTTTAACATCTGAAGAACCTTCTGGTTATTTGTGATGAAAGATTAGATTATAAAAAGGTAAGAAAGAGTTCTCTAAAGAACCTTTGACTGAATGGTTCTTTTTGGAAAAAAAAAATGGTTCTTCTACAGCATCGCTGTGAAGAACCTTTTAACGCACCTTTATTTTTAAGAGTGTAGGGAGAAATCATTTATAGGAAAGGAAGTCATTGCTTGTTTATACTGTAAATAAATAGAATAAGAGGGATAAAGACAAAAAAAAAATTAAAAGTTGTACTTGTTTACCACAACTAATATGCAAGCAGTTGTGAAGTAATGTTATTATCAGCATTATTTTTAATACTAAACACAGTCTTCACTTTCAAAAAAAGTAAAGCCTTGCTTTTTTTAGAGCAGTTCTTTGGCACATGTATATAACAACCATTCAACACCATCAAATGTGACCATGGAGCACAAAACCAGTCATAAGCTGAATAAATAAGCTCCTTTGATGTATGGTTTGTTAGGATAGGACAAAATTTGGCTGCGATACAACTATTTGAAAATCTGGAATCTGAGGGTGCAAAAAAATCGAAATATTGAGAAAATCACCTTTAAAATTGTCAAAATGAAGTTCGTAGCAATGCATATTACTAATCAAAACTTAAGTTTTGATATTTACAGTAGGAAATGTGTTCATGGAACATGATCTTAATATCCTAATGATTTTTTGCATAAAAGAAAATCGATCATTTTGACCCGTGCAATGTATTTTTGGCTATTGCTACAAATATAAATAACCCGTGCTACTTAAGACTGGTTTTGTGGTCCAGGGACACATATTTATCAAAATACCACTGGCAGCATTACTGTACCAAGGTACTGCTAAAGTAAAACAATCATGAGAAAACAATAATTGACCACAGCTTTTTTTTTGGACATGGTGCCATGGTAATGCCATGTTTTATTGGACTTATATTATTTTAAGCACCTTAGAACACCATGCAAATACCATATGCAATTACAGTAATCAAAAAGTACCACGGTACTGCTACACTACCATTTTTAGTAGTAGGCTACTAATAGGAAAAAAAAATCATATCTCACTAAGAAAGCAATTTACAATGGTTTTCCGATACTGTACCATGGTACTACCATGTATCATTGGCAGTACCATTATATTTATTTACATATATCGGAGTGGCGCATATATATTTGACTCTGTACCACAAAACCATTAAGTAGCATGGGTATATTTGTAACAATAGCCAAAAATACATTGTATGGGTCAAAATTATAAAAAAAAAATTCATACCAAAAAACATTAGAATATTAAGTAAAGATCATGTTCCATAAAGATATTTTGTAAATGTCCTACTGTAAATATCAAATCGTAATTTTTGATTAGTAATATGCATTGCTAAGAACTTCATTTGGACAACTTTAAAGGTGATTTTCTCAATATTTTGATTTTTTTGCACCCTCAGATTCCTGATTTTCAAATAGTTGTCTCGGCCAAATATTTTCCTATTCTAGCGAACCATACATCAATAGAAACCTTATTATTCAGCTTTGCTTCAGAGGATGTAAACCTCAATTAAAAAAAAAAAAAAGACAAAAGGTTTGTGGGCCAGGGTCACATATTGAATATACAAAAGTACCAAGGTATTATTGCCATAACTGTGCCATAGTACTGCTATACTTCTTTCTTGTAAGTATTATTACAAAACAATCATGACCTCAGCAAAATCTTCAATGGTTTTCAGATACTATACCATGCTACTATTGGTAATACCATGGTATTTTGTTACAAAGCCATGCAAATAAAAACGCAATTACCATCACTATACCATCGTACTTCTACAATACTTTCTTGTATTAATACTAAACAACCATGATCTCAGCAAAAAAATATTTAGATAAATGAAAAGTAATAAATAGATAAAACAATTACAGCGTTTTTGCAAACTGTACCTTGGTAGTACCATGTTTATTTTTTATACTATGCCATCTCCTTACATATGTGACTCTGGACCACAAAACCAGTCATAAGTCACACATGTATATTTGTAGCAATAGCCAAGAATACACTGTATGGGTCAAAATTATCAATTTTCCATTCATGCCAAAAATCATTAGGATATTAAGTAAAGATCATATTCCATGAAGATACTTTGTAAATTGCCTACTGTAAATATGTGACCCTGGACCACAAAACCAGTCTTAAGTAGCACAGGTATATTTGTAGCAATAGTCCAAAATACATTTTATGGGTCAAAACTATCGATATTACTTTTATGCCAAAAATCAGGATATTAAGTAAAGATCATGTTTCATCAACATATTTTGTAAATTTCCTACCGTAATATCAAAACTTAATTTTTGGTTAGTAATATGCATTGCTAAGAACTTAATTTGGACAACTTTAAAGATGATTTTCTCCGTATTTAGATTTGTTTGCACCCTCAGATTTCATTTTATCAAATAGTGTCTCTGTGTTTTCTTATCCTAACAAACCATACATCAATGGAAAGCTTATTTATTTAGCTTTCAGATGTTGTATACATCTCAATTTCAAAATAATTTACCCTTATGACTGGTTTTGTGGTCCGGGGTCACATATATCAAAACTTAATTTTTGATTGGTAATATGCATTGCTAAAAACTTCATTTGGACAACTTTAAAGATCAGTATTTTGATTTTTTTGCACCCTCATTTTCCAGATTTCCAAATATTGCCCTATCCTAACAAACCATACATCAATGGAAAGCTTATTTAATCAGCTTTTAGATGAGGTATAAAACTGGACCCTTATGACTGGTTTTGTGTTCCATGGTCACATATTGGAGTAACATGCATATAAAACTGTAAATACACGTGGAAATATTGGTATATCAAAGTACAGTACAATACATTACTTCATTTTAAGAATTAATACAAATCAATCACAACCTCATCGAGCTTTACAAATGCTTTACGAATACTGTACCAAGGCACTATTGATAATACCATGGTTTTACTTTACGTACACTGAAGTACCATGCAAATGCCACTGTATTCCAGCGTCATTATAACCAAGATTCACAGTTTTACGATGCCATCGCTGTATGTTTCCACCACAGTACTTTTAATAACGCTCATTCCAGTATAAAACAAACAATTAAAGCGATTATTTCAGACATGAGACTGAAATCCCCCAGCTCTCTGTATAATGAATGTTGTGCAGGTGACAGAAACGCACCTGTGTTTCCTCGCGAGTGCAGAGCTGAGGAATCCATCGCTCCGCGTCCGGCGCGTGTCTCACGGCGCACACGGGAACTGTTCAGATCGGTTCGGTCCGGTTCGGTTCTCCAACTGTCTGTAGTGTCGTGTCTCCTATCGAAGTGTTGATTTCTCCTAAAGAAGAGCAGAAGTCAAACACATCACTCCTTTAGGAAACGCACGGCGCTGATGTTTCTCCACACGCGCTGAGCGCGAGACTGACGAACACACTGCGAGAGACGCGCGCGGAGTTCAGACAGTGTATGTGTGTGCGTTTGCGTGCGCGTGCGCTTGAGTGAG